>NW_028277055.1:520000-815000 GCF_059951505.1 Python bivittatus | reverse complement strand
TTGGCTGAGAGGCTGCTTGTAGCTCAAGATCACACCCTGAGGGTCTGGAATGGGAAGATTCGAACATGGATCTCCCTGCTATCAGAACAGGACTGGTAGCTGTGTAATTGCCTGGGCTGTGTTGCACCACAGACCTAACCAGATTGGTTACAGGCTAGGAACGACGTTCACATAACAAGCTAAGTTATGTTTTAATCTTAGCTAACCAGCCAGTTTTAATCTGAGTTAACCACGTTTTTTTCATGATTTAGTGGGCTGGTGATCCCAGGGCATCTGGTCAGCCTGTGGTTCCATGTACTGTGTAAGTCCAGAGAATGGATCGTGTGAACACAGCCGCTGATTCATTTCCACCACCCACCCACATGCAGAGTTTTATTTTCACTGCATCTCTGGGCTCAGCTGTCGTCGGAACACCTCTTATACCTTTTGCACCTACATCTACGCTCCACCAATTGTTGTTAATCCTAGGGTAGGTTCTTACTTTATGATACCTGAATCCTTTTTGTCCTAGTTCACACGTTAATGCTCACAAATCCCACGAGTGCAGTGGATTAATCCACTTCTGACTGTACAGCTTTGCAAGATCATCTTGAGTGATCTGCTCAGAAATCCTGATGGCACTGCCACCTTTGTCAGCTTCTTGATCCTGGCTCTGAATGTATTTCCTTTTTGATAAGCCGTCCGTTGGGTGCATGCTTGCTATCTAGGCTGCTGTCAGTTGCTCCTTTATCATTAGTTAAGGAAAGAAGTTCATACAAGCCTGCCCAACAGATCCGACAACATGCAAATAAACTGTTAATAGTGCACACAGTATAATAAGGGCTAGAGACAGTTTTCCTTCTCCCTCCCTGTCCCTTTTCCTTGTGTGACATGTCTTTTAGAATGATACATCTGAAGGCAATGACTATGACACTGCTAGAATTGAGAAGCCAGTCTGAGAGCTTTTCAGGGAAACGAGTAAGGCAAAACTACATTAAACACATAGAGCATTATAAAACACAAGGACACACATAAGATACTGTAACCCAGCCTTCTTTGACCTGCTGTCTTGCCACTGTGTTGGGCTACAATCCATATTTTACACTAGATCAGTGCTGGAAGACGGGAAGTTAGGGGAGACGGTTCTAGCTATAGAGCCATTAAGATTCCGAAATGATGGATAGCTGTCTCTGAGATATAATCAGCTGTTCTGAATGAAAGGCTGGAAGCTGCATGGGATCGGCACTGGAAAATTTCAGCCTCCCCAGCCCTGAATCGACCGAGTGAGAGACTTGCAAGATGTTGTTCCCCCCCCTCTCAACTTCTTAAATCTCTCTGTCTGCTGGGGCAATGCTGATCTCTTATGCAACAGGCTATTTAAGGACCAAAATCTTCTTCTGGAAACAGCAATAATGTTTAAGAAGGACTTGGGGGCATTTTCTGTGGAGGGAGATGTGCTTTTCCCTTGAATCCACTTTGTGTTTGAAGCATGAGGCCTGGAAGTTAAACGGAAGAAGAACCCAGTGCTGGTGTTAACTCTGCTATTGTGGAGAGGGAAATGAAAAGTCTTTTACACTGTCCCCAATCAGATGGGTTTGGCTTCTGCTTCCATACCTCCCAAGCAATTCCTGGTCTTCAGGGTGGGAAGGGGTGCTCCGAAAGGCAGGAGAACCTCTCCATATTTAACCAGCAGCTTCCATATCTCCCATGGAGCTTCTGTCTCACTACCAGTTTTGACAGATGGCTAACCTCATGCAGGGTTGTGACTGGTGGATGATTTCCCACTAGAAGGATGGTTTCCTGTCCGATGGATGGGTTCCCACTGGGCGAGAACGCAGGAGAGTAGCAGAACCAGAGAGTTAACCCATGACTTTGCTGAACGTGCCCTACATACCCTAAATCAGGACACCACCCTGTTGCAGCCAGCCAGAACAGTGGCTTTAGAACTAGGGTAGGGATTGGTAGCGGAAGCAATTTTATACTGTCCTCATTTTCAGTGGACTTGAGGTTAGGTGGAAAGTGCTTTAGCTTAGCTCAGCAGTGGGGAAAGGCCCTGTGGATCCAGATCTCGGTGTCAGCAGGAGTGATTAAATCATCTTCGATACCAACATCGAGAGAACAACTTCTGAATCCCGAATGTGTGTAAACAAGCCTCTGGTGGGCTAACCTGTTTTGACCTTGGACATCACTTCTGTTCCAAAAACTCAAATATCAAATCCGTTCTGTCATCCTGAATCACCGAAATGCCTTTTTGAAAAGGGGAAAAAAATACATCAGCCCAACATCTTTTCAAAATGCTGTCAGGAGCATTTTGAGAGAGAGAGAGGGAGAGAGAGAGAGGAGTATCCTATGTTTTGCTATGGGCAACAGCAGAATTAGTAATTGTAGGCAGGGAAATTCTTTCCCATTTTTTCCTATCAGTTTGGTTTGATCCACAAGAGGTTCCTTTCAAAATCTACTTCAAAGTTGAAAGGAATTTCGGTGAAATTCTCTTGGATGGGAGTATGAGATTCTTACGGTTAAAAATAATTGCATGTTTTCCAGGCATGGATGGTCCTTTTTTGCTTAGTTTTATTTTTAATTGTAAGCCACCCCAGAGTTGCCTGGAGTTGGGCAGCTTCTAAATTTAATTTAATAAAACCACCACCTCGAGAAGTTGATGTCCCATATTTCATTGTACTCTCATTTCTCCAGCACTTAGTGATCCTCTGGCCTTCCCAACCTTCTGTTGAGAGAAATCAATATAATAATCCCTCCAATGGGCAGTGCTGGGCATCAGGGTTTAGCGATCATGGTCTAGAAAGCAGATTTCCTGCTGTTTTGCCAGCAACTGTGGCTGGCATCTTCAGAGGCAAAATGGTCTGCTCTGCTTCGAACTCACCTGCTCAGGCTAACCAACCAGAATCCAGCACAAACCAAGAACTAATCAGGAATCAGCACTCCAAAAATGACCAATCAGATGCCAGCCTGAAGAAAGGACTGATCAGGAACCAACACCACCAAAATTACCAATCAGGACTGGACACACAGAACCAATCAGAGACCAGCTCCCATCAATCTGCACCAATCAGAAACCAGCTTGGCTGAAGGCCAATCAGCAGTCAGGACACCTGGCTATAAAGACAGGAACTCAGTCAGTACCCTGCTCAGTGGTTTGTGGTCTAGATCACCTTGACTCTGAAAATACCAGCTGCAGATGCTGGTGAAACATCAGGAAATCTATTCTCTAGACCATGGTCACTACACCCTGAAGTCCAGCACTGCCCAATGGGTACCAGCTGTGAAAGCCTACACCAGTATACCCTCCAGTGGGGCTTCTTCAGATTAGGAAGTAGGAGCAAATGCAGAATTATGGAGAGAGATGGGATGGAAAGCCATGCCAGGCATGGCCCCTTTCTGTCAGTGCTCAAGTGAGCTGAAAAACTCAAAAGAAATTCTCAAGCATCTTGAGAAAAAGATAGAAGGGAAGCCTCTTCCAGAGGGTAAGAAAACTTTTGAGGACCTGTGAGTCAGATTTCAGGATAGCATTAAGAATTGGGCAAAAAAGACTATAAATCAGGCTCCATTCAGGCTGCATGCATGTTATTACTCTATTTGTTTCCCTGCTCCCAGATTGTGAGTCTCACCCTTTGCAATGAAATGGCCAAATTGTAGCGATGTGATATAAGAATGTGTTGAGGGGAGCAGTATGTGTGTCTGGGGAGGTAAAAAGGTGGGGCGGGGAGAGCTTGTTTCCCAAGAGGTGTCCTACATTCATTCCCACCTTGCCCCAACTATGAAAAAATGAACCACAAATATTGACCCATTTCCCCCACCCGCTGAGGCTATCCAGAAGGTTGGAGGCTGAGTTGTGATCTCCCAACCTCTTAAGATTTGCCCACCCTGGTATAAAGGTTTTCCTATCAGGGTGGGATGGTCTTTAGGTACAACACCGGTCTTATGGCTTTATTTATTTGGAAAATTTTTATGGCTGTCCATCTTAAATACATAGCTCTTGGTAGCTAACCACCACTTTCCAGCCTATCTATTATCTATCATCATCTATCATCTTAAACCCCTATAACCAAAGTTAAAAGTAATTCAATACAAAAGAAATCTGAGGCATGATATAGCAGGCTCATAAAACAGATCAATGTATATTGGCTATTCCATCATCCCAGCTATAACACCTGGGAGAAAAATCAGGTCTTCATGGCCTTCAAGAAAGCCCGGAGACTTGGGGTCCTCTGAATGTCAGGAGGAGGCTATTCCATAGAGCAGGTGCTGTGGCGGAGAAGGCACATGTCCTTGGTCCTGCAAGATGACACTTTAAGAGAGGGGACTTGGAGCGTGTTCATCCTGGTGGAACGGGCAGAAACCCTTGGAAGGAGGTGATCCCACAGGCAACCTGGTCCTGGACTTTGTAGGGTTTTATCAGTACTGTCATTTTGTTCCTTCCTTCCACCTTGTCACCCAACCCTTGTTTTAATTATTACCTATCAAGTTTCTGTTGCCTTTGTTTCATCCCTGGAACACACAGAAAGATGAATGGGAGTGATGCTCCTTTCATTTCCTCAGCTGCTCCCAGCTTACTTTCCTATCTGAGAAATTAGATGAAAAGTTGAGCACTCAGGCCAAGTCAACAATCCTTATGCTGATGAAGCCAAATAGCTCCAAGTACGCAAGTCCCTGATTGCCAAGAATTATTTTTAATTCTACGCTTTTTCTAGGCATTGCTTTATGATTGGTTGGTAGTGCAATAAAGAATGGTGCCTCTTGCCTCATGCATTTGCTTTGATCTGCAGATCACGTATGCTTAATGATTAAATTAAGAGCCTTTAATTCTGAACTGGCAACTGAGCACCTTTTACTCTGCAGTGGCCACACCTCCAGCAGCAGCGGTTGCTGCACTCTTTTGCTCTCGCTCTCGCTCTTTTGAATGCAGATTTTGGATTTCTTTCCTTCTAGGAATATGAAAATGTTCTGCATAAACTCTCAGTGCTCCTAACGTATCAAGTTGCAATGGTGCAGCTAGGACAATTGGGGATTTCCACCCGCACATGAAATTCAGCCCAGAGAAATCTTGACATGTGAAGCCATCTAAGGAATGTTTCAAGGTCTGAGCTTCACTAAGGCCGGAAGAGAATAATGTATATCATTATTCTGGTTAATCAGTTGTGGATATTTTCTTTTTGCTTTGTACTATTCTTTTTGGCCTTTGAAGGCTACAGTAGCAAGGTGGAATTTTTTTTTTTTTTTGAGGATTGGAATTTTTTAAAAACATAAATGGGTGTGCTAACTGTAGCCAAAACCTCACTCCCTGATCATACCCCAATCCCCAGTTATGAAAAATCACACTACAGAAAATTGTCAATTGGCAAATTTCAGCAGTATGATTCTGTGGGTTCTGGAAAATGCAAAAATATAAGTAGAGTATCCACACTGGAATTAAGCATGGCCAAGCCTTGTTCAAATGATTGGTGGCAGTGCTGGATTGAATGCTTGGTTCAGCCAAATTTCTGAAGCTTGGGGGTCTGTGCGTTGGGATGAAGACACCAGATCTTGGTGTTTGAGCAGGGATAGGACTCAATCAGGGAAGTTGATAAGTGGGAATCTGGCATGCTGGAAAACAAAATCCCAGCTTCTACCACCTTCATTTCTAAGGTCTTCTTAGAGAATGAAGAAGGTAGGTGTGGGGCAGATGGCAATCCAGGTGTTTGGAAGAGTGTTCACCTACTCAGAAAACAAGGCAAAGGTAAGTTATAGAAGTCAAAAGCAGCCTGCGAGACTTATGATGGAGGAACATTTGGTGTTTTGTGACTAGGACAACTACTTCATGAATGTGCAAGTTGCATTACTAGTTTTATAAGAAAAAAAGCCTTGAATACTTTGGAGAGATGCTAGAGTGTGTGAAGTAGGATTCCCATGGCTAGTGTCCAGCATCTTCTCTCTTGGATGCCAGTACTCTCTATCATCCACTCCAGATCTATCAGACTGAACCCTGGATCCCAGGTTTCCAAACCTGGATTCCCATTCCAGCTGTGTGGAAGTACCAGCTGTGCCAGCAGATTAAGTGCTGTATCAGCTGAATCAAACACCAGGTCTCCAGGTTTAATAAGCTTCAGATCTGATTTTTTTATCTGAGGAACTCATCAAAGAGGATCTCAACTGCCTACGCTTGTATTCCTTTTGGAGTCTGATTCTTAGCCTCTTTTCTTGGATTACACTAAGACAGCGGTCACAGTACTTACTTATCTAGATGGTTGCAAACTTAGGGGTGTCTCTGCACAATATGTTTAGTTTAGTTTTAAACTTCCTTGGCATATAGTGGCTTAGAGAGTATTGTGGATCCCGGCTGCTGATGTAGTGTATGGTTCAGTGTATAGTGTGAACCCATTAACAAGGATAAATGTGATTTGTGAACATAGCTTAAATATTTCTGGCATTTGAGCATGTGATTCTGACCTCTATGACATGAACATTTGCCGTATTTAAATATGCCCCCGCCTTGCTTCACTGGATCATAGTAGCTGCCATGAAGGCTTAACTTCTTGATTACCTTGGAATATATTATCATTGGTGATTATGACTTTTGCTTCTAGAACATGGCCAACACTGTCTTCCTGGACCAACTGATTCACCTCTGGATTTTTCACACTGAAAACCGACACTGCCCCTTTCTGTTCACATTAGACCAGTTTGGATCTTTTTAAATTTCATGTGGAGGTTTCAGGGGGTAGTTTCTATCTGGAAAATAGCATATAACAACCTCAGTGTTATTGTTCTGATTAAAGTTATCACCCATCCCTTCTTTTTCACAGTCACTTTAACTACAAAGAAAAATAAAATTCTTCGGAGAGCCAATTACTACTTTCAGGGAGCAAATCTGTTCAGCACCCTGGACAGCTCTTAGCACCACGGACAGTTCCAGATAATTGCTCCCTCCGGCTCAAAGCTGTTTATTAAACCCGGGAGATTCTCGCCCGCGGTGGACTCAGACATCACCAAAGGTAGTGAAAAGCAACCACCCGTGGACCTTGGGGGCAGATAAAAGAAACTGACGATTCCTGCAGCAAATGCCCTGTAACTCCATGAGACTGATTTTCTAACACTGGTGTTTCCCCTCCCCTCCAACATCAGTTTTGGGAAATGTATTTACAAAACTTTGCAAGCTTATTGGTTCCTCCTCTGCAGGTACCCAGCAAAGATCCCGTGGAAGTTCTATGTGGCGAATGTGTGCTCTCAGGGCTCTCTCTTGGTGGGGAAAAGAGATTTGCAGCAACAGTGTCTGGAACTGGCTGCAGCAACGCGTGCCTCTTCACTGGCCAACTGGGGCACAGTGTGAAGGAGAACCGCTATCTGTGATCACAGAGCATGCTTCACCAGGCCATTTCCAAATGTAGCAGCTGCATTCTTATGCCAGGCCATGCTTGGTTAATCTTAGCCTTGACTAGGCTTCTCTTGGCTTAGTGTGTTGCGTGGATCCAAACCATTTGGCTGTTTTACAGTTCAAAGTATTTTGCAAATCCAGAACATTGATTCATTCAATAACCAGGTTAAGCACGTTGTGTGATTGCAATGCTATCGTGACCTTGTGGGAACTGTAACCCTATCTTCCTTCTAGCAAGTGACTTCCAGGGAGAAAATGCTCAAATTCCAAACTTTGGTATGGCCATGCCTAGCTTTGTCTGCCTTGAACAATATTACAGCACACTACAGAAAAGTTTCCCCCCCCGCCATAGGGATCGGTGTACGTGTGCATAATGTTAAAAAGGCAAAACCAATTTTATTCATTAATTTGTGAAGCCTGATATGTTTAAGAGTGCTGCTTCCGCTCCTGTTGATTCAGACTTTTTTGTGCCTGTCAGTGCCAAAAATAAATCATATCCTCAAATACTCATCCTTTGATTCTTAGTTAAGGCACCCTGAAGTTAAAATGGGCCTCTGGTGACTTCATGGACAGAGCTAAGCCATTTTTTAAAAGATGTTTTAAAATTATTATTTCCTTGATAACAGGACAGAAGAGGTTTGTTGTTGCTTTCTTCCATAAAGCTTTCTGACTTCCCAATCTAGACAATAGTTCTAGGATTCCCTGGTGGTCTCCCATCCAGGTAGAAACATGTTCCGGGGAAATTACGGTGATTTCTTCAGCCTGTGATAAATTCTTGTGAGAGGTGATTTTCTCTGCAAAGCTACAATTTTAGGAGATGAACAAAGATGTACAAATGCTACCTTTCCTTTTATTTTTTGCTCGCTCATAACATATCTTTCCCTAGTCGATTCTTGCTCTCTTTCATTACTAAGGAAACGGTGATGCTGCTTTTCCACAAGCAGACCTGCCAAATGCAGAACCAAGCCCAGTGATGGATAATACTAACCTGGAGGGGCTCTGAGCCTCCCTGGGACCTGGCAGGACCCATTACTAGCACAAGGCATTGGGTGAGAGTTGCTATTTCAGTTTTCCTCGAGATCCTGGGATGGTGTTTGGTTAGGAAATTCCAATGGTGCTGCTTGTGTCCTGGTTAGCTTACTTCTCCCATCACTGCCTCCTCAAGGTCTGATTAGTATAGAAGCACTGTTTCTCAATCTTAGCAACTTTAAGAGGTGTGGACTTCAACTCCCAGAATTCCCCAGCCAGCCATGCTGGCCGGGGAATTCTGGGAGTTGAAGTCCACACCTCTTAAAGTTGCCAAGGTGTAGGGAAATGCCCCACAGAGAATCCTTTCCCTTGGATTTCTTCAACCTTGCAGCTAGCTTAGTGTAATTCCCCTTTTTTTGAAAAAAATCCATGATTTGGGTTTGTTTTAATGAAGCCAGGAGTCAGGCTAGGAGAGACCCTGGAGGAGTATTTCAAAATGAGACATGATAAGGAAAAAGTGGCTTGGAAGATTTTCACTCCACCCAGCAGCCCTGTGCCCAAGCTGAGCCCCGTTCACCACGAAACCACAAATCTCCTTTCCAATAATTCTGGCAACACACAATCACAAAGGAGATGAAAGCTCGGCATTTGGGGAACCCAAGAAAGACCTGTGATCCCTGAACCCTTTATTAGCCCCTTCCCTATTGGTTGCAGGAGGCACAGCTTGGCCACTGCAGCCAATCAGTGTTTGGAAGGGGTGTTCTGTATTGTTGGGCTTGGGTAGTAGGCTCTGTAATAGAGAAGCTGATTTTTTTTCCAGCTGCTCTTTCTCTCCAACTCTTTTTCTTGGAGGACTACAGATGCAAAATAGGGGAAATGACTGGGTATTCATTTATTACATTTATACAGCCACCCATCTCACACAAAGCGACTCTGGGCGGCGTCCCACAATGGAATAAAATACCAAATAGAGAAAAACAATCATTAGAAAAGATTCAAAGAGTGATTACTAAAATGCAACTTTATCAAAAAGTTTGAGAATTCTAACTTTTAAACTATACAACCCCCCTATGACTGACTTCATGGAGTTTGTTCAACCCTGTCTGTTTGAGGCTAAATTTATCCGTCTGGGAGTTAGTCAGCTGAGTCAATTGCCCTCTTTTTGCTTTATCCATTGTACGTTCATCCTCTAATTGACTTGCTGTGGGAACAGGGTCAGTATTAGAACCTAGGATTCCTTGTTGGTGCTTACTGCAGCTTGGTTTCAGGCTGATGAAAACAAAGATGTCTTTTTGAAGCAGGGAATTAACTTGTGGAATTCAGGGCCTCTACTGTAGGTGTGAGGATGGCCACCGACCTGGAGAGAGAGGCTGGAAAAATGCATGGCTACTAGTCCTGCTGGTTGTGCATTGCGTTTGAAATTACAGTAGCAATCGCTACGGACTAACATTAAAAGGGGACCACTGCCGACACAGCCTGCTTGTGAGTTCCTGGGATGCCCTTGTGAAAGCTGCAGAATGCCCAAGGAGATGATCCTTTCATCTGGTCCTGATCCAGCCTCAGGGCTTTTGTTTTTATGCCAATGTCGCTGACCTCAGAAGCAAGTTGATGGAAATTTTGGACGTTGGTAACGTTTGGGGAGGGTGGGGGGTGGACGTCTGTTTCCACAGTGGCTTTTCTGAGATGTACTGAGATGTTAATCAGACTGGAAACAACCCTAAAAATTTAGAACATTATGTCCTCAAAATAGTCTAAACCAGGTAAAACAAATATTGTAAAAGGGCAGAGATGCCATTTCCACATTCAAGATGAACATTTAGGAATATGAACAATGCTGGAAGAAGTGTATAGCCTAAAAACGCCCCTCTGCTTTGCCCCACTTCCATTTATAATAGTGCTTACAGTAAGCTTGGGGTGTTAAACACAATTGTAAAATGAACTTTTTTCCCTTGTCTTTTTTCCTCTCTGAGCCTAAAGCGGCTCTCTGGCCGCCCTACTGAGAAGCAAAAATGAAATGAAAGAAAATGACAAAAGAATCCAAAGCGTTATATTAATTTCCATTATTGAGTCTTCTAATTCAATTTCAGCAGCCTTCAAATATGCATGAGGCATGGCAGACTCGGTTCAGTTTGATCAGTTCTGTTCCTAACAAAGTGAATGAATGAGTTGGAGTTGGTGGGTGATTCCAATCGACTTGCTTGTCAAATCTGACACTGTTGGGATAAAATGGCCTTTTCTGAGGGTGAGCCGATCAGTGTGGGAATACAGGGCAAGTGTGTTTGGGTGTGAGAGCATATGGATTTACATGCCCCTTTGTTTTACACTTTCAAACACGCGTGCACACACATCCATGTGCTCACACATGCAAACAGCATGTGCCTTGCCCAGCCTGCCCCCTTCAGGGGGTGTTAAGGCTGGTAATTCTGGCAAATTTTAGCATAAAAGCATCTGGAGGGCACTGGAAGGAGGGAAAAGGCGTAACAAAATATGAGATCAGGTTAGAGAATGTAAAACATGAATATAAGTAAGAGAAAAAAAATTGATTGTGCATCCAGGGCTGGTATAAGAAATTTAGGGGCCCATAAATGCCAGGTTTTCACTCCTCCCCTCCCCACATACGCATCCCTAGGTTAACACTGTAGATGGATTTCTGCAGAAGGAGATGTTAAGACTAGGGATACAAAAATGCAATGCCCACAGAACCCAAACTTAAAACTGAAGATGTACACAGGAGAAACAAATTTTATTTTTTAAAAATCAGAATCTTTCTTAGAAAGAGGCTTCCTTCCCATGGCACAGAGAAAGAGCAAGGGAAAGGGGAACTGCTTTATTTCTCTCGCTGGCTGGCTGTAAATATTGCTATCAATTTATCCGTGTTCAAAGTGCATATCACTTTCAAGTGCAATTCTTGTCAGGCTGTTCAATTGTTCTCCAGTCACTGTGGGTCACAGATTGCTTTCTATTAGTCTCTGTTTTGAGAAACTCCATTTGTTGAAGCTACTGAAACAGGCGAGCCCAAGAAAATGAGGGATTATGCAGATGAATGATGAAGTGTGTGTCATAGTAAGTCTGGATTAAATTTTGAAATGTATATTGGAGTTTTTGATTCAAAATATGTTTCCGCATCCACAGGCCCCATGCAATTGTCTACGCTGTTACCCCTTTAAACTGGACTTGAGCCTTTCCGAAGTACTCACTGCAGTAAGACAGACCAAGGTTATCTTCATCTGACATACTTATCCTGGTTATTGAATGAAATCATGTACAGCATTTATGGAATAAGTTAACTCCCAGACCACACAGACTTGGGTTCACTTAACATGCACATCCAGAACAAAAAACGCCCAAAACAAATGAGCAAACAAAAACCACAAGCCAGAACTAATGCTGATCAAATGAATGCAGCTGCTTGTTCTTTAATTGGGCAGGTTAAATGAGTTGTGTGAACATAATCCAATAGTTATTCTGGGGTAAGAAGAGTAATGTAACCTTATCTGTCTCTCTGCATGATCTACCTGCCTAATTTCGCAAACTCTGGGTGGCTAAATGGGATGTAATTTCTGAAAATTCCTGCCCTGCTTTCGTGTGATTTTTGAGATGGGGAAAAAAAGGAAAATTAACATTTCTAATCAGGAAAAGAGTCATGGCCACAGTTCCGTCTCCCTTCTGTTATCACTCCACACTGTGTCCTTTCCTATCCTGAAGACATGAAGTGTGCCTCTGTTGTAAGGGAAGACCAAATGGACTTTACTCATCCTGTAATCTGTTCTGAGCTCTTTAATCCTTTCTACTTGAACACAGTTACTCTGAAGATCATCTCCAGTTTAGATCTTTCCATGCTGAATTTCTGGATGTTTAACAAGATTTAAAAGCTAAGCCCTGAGAAATCTGGGCACCTAGGAAGAAAAGACATAGGGTGTAAGAGGGGGAGATACCCACATCTCTCATACAACAGCCAATACACAAATGAGGAGCCATCTATCCCTTTTCATCCAGAAAAGGCGAGCCACTAGTTTCAGTTCTTAAGCCACAAAGGACAGCTGGACTTAGCATCCTTGGGAACAGGTACATATTGAAATGGGCTTCAGTTTTGCACAATGTGACTTTTCTTTTGAGTCTTTTCAGTTTTTTAAAATGGGAAGCTGGAATGCTGCAAAGCAGCACAATAACCTCTAGCATCAACTTTATTTAAGGAAAAAAAAAATACTCCTGGGTCTCTCCACTCCAAAAAAGGTGCCTATTTCAGCCAGTGAAAGAAGACCAAGTTATAATATCTATGCTGAAAGCTGGAGGCAAACAGAGCAATGCAAGTGATGTCATCAACCAGTCCTACTCTGAAGGCCCAACAAAGGTTCTAATGTAAGATTAGAAGCAAGTAATCCATAAGAGAATTGTAATCATACTTGTATCTAACGTGATCGCGCACACACTCTCTCTCAAAGGAATACAAAAGAAAATTTATGTCACCAAAAATAAAGTGAAAACACCAATATAAGATCCAGGGGCATCATGCAACCCTTCAAACTTGTTTTTTTAAAAAAATTCTCTGATCTTCTTCCGACTACATCTCTAAATGTTGGTGTAATTGCTGAAAATCAGCCACAAGATGTTTTGAAGGTGGAAGTACATGAACGTGGGAGTTGAAATCCTTTCCAGCAAATTTAAAAGGAAAAAGACCCCCCCCCCAATAATCTTAGAGCAGTGTTTCTCAACCATGGCAACTTGAAGATGGGTGGACTTCAACTCCCAGAATTCTTCACATCTTCAAGTGGCCAAGGTTGAGGAACACTGTTCTAGGGAACTCCTAGAAGACCGACTGCTTTGCTCCTAATCCTGGGCATCCTACCCCATCCATGTAAAGATTGATTGTTGATTGATTGAATGAATGAATGAATGAATGAGATAATTTATGTGGCCACCCATCTCAAGTACATGACTCTGGGAAGTTAACAATACTTAAAAACAGAATAAATACAACATAACAAAATTATAAATGCATAAATAGAAGCCAGGAAAGGCAACGGACCACAGTGATTCACAACAGTTAATACAAGCAAGAAACAGGCTCGCCTACACCTGTTTCTTGTCCGTCATAACAAGCCATCTTCCTTTGGCTTTTCTGCTTTGGGGAGCCACTGGAGGAAGCCTTGGTGAAAGGAAGGAAGAAGTTGCTTTCCTACCAGATCTCTTGCATGGCTGGCTGGGGAATTCTGGGAGTTGAAGTCCACCCATCTTCAAGTTGCCAAGGTTGAGAAACACTGCCTTAAGAATATTGCAATACTGCATCATCATTCTTCTAACTCTGCCTTTCACCCTCCAAAGCCAATGAGCCTATGGCCCTAGACAAAGAACATGAAGCTTCCTAAAGATAAGTTTGGGTTATAGTTTATTTATGCCATTTATGAAGCCACCCATCTCACTTTTACGTCTTAAGTTCCTGACTGATAGCTACTGCTCCAGAGGCCACTTGAGTGACTGTTCCAGCTTCCTGGAAACACTCTGATCACTCCTCTTTGCTGTACTTCCTGTTCCTATTAGTGGGTGATGCTTCAGCAGATGAGTAATGAGCAGTTTCATTTTTCTTCTCAAAGACCCGAGGTGACCTTGAGAACTCTCCTGTGATGTATCAGTCTCTCAACCAGGCTGAAGTCCACAGCTTTCCTGAGGGATATTTTGTTCACCCTAGGTGAGGAAGCTCAGCCTCAAACTTCTGAGGATTTGGGGTCTTAACTTCTATAACAAGAGTGTCAATGGACCTTAAACTATGATTTATACAACAAAAAGTAATATTTAGAATTTATTGGACTCTACTACATCTGTATGCCTTTGAACTGTGGTGCTGGAGAAGACTCTTAAGAGTCCCCTGGACTGCTAGGAGGTCAAACCAGTCAATCTTAAAGGAAATCAACCCTGATTGCTCATTGGAAGGATCGATAATGAAGCTCAAGCTCAGATATTTTGGTCACCTAATGCGAAGAGAGATCTCTTTGGAGAAGACCCTGCTGCTGGGAAAGATTGAAGACAAAAGGAGAAGAGGACGGCAGAGGATAAGATGGATAGATAGCATCACTGAAGCAATGAGCATGAAACTGAGCAAACTCAGGGAGGCAGTGAAGGACAGGAAGGCCTGGCGCGATATGGTTCATGGGGTCACGAAGAGTTGGACACGACTTAACGACTGAACAACAACAACATCTGCATAGAAAAGGATGGCCCAAAACAACATTCGGTGGAGATGTAATAAGGACAACACCTCTTTCAAGCATATGTTTTTACAATGTTCTATACTTATTAAGTTTTAGGAGAAAATAGTGGACTATATAAATATGATGGTGTGACATAAGCTAAAATTTTCAGAGGATAATATTATTTTGAGCTATATACCTAGTACATGGAATTTGACATCTGGACAACATAAATGGATTCTCCCTGCCCTTACTATGCTAAAAGACTGATATTGCAACATTGGAAAGATAAATGTAATGTATGGCCCCATTTACTCAATGGATGGGAGACCTGATTGCACTTGCTACTTATGAGTGGATTGCCTATAGACTGTAGACTTTGTATGGACAAGTATAATGAAATATGGGACTCATTTAAACAAAATACAGTAGGTTAAAAAAATGATAGTCATACAAATCTATTAGAAATATATATGTACTTAACTAATATTTGTAGTAGATAAGCATATATAGAATTGAAATCATTTATTGTTATAATGATATATTAACACCTTTTTCCCCCTCTCAGTTGTCTTTTTTTCACTTTTGTGTTAAACCACTTGTATGTATTTTTTCCCCCTTCTTTTTGCCATCTGCAATTTAAATAAATAAATAAAAACTTCTCAGGATTTGCAGGGGCCAAAATATCTCTCGAAGTGAGAAATGGGCTCTAGCTCATCTCTGCTGGAGTGAGGGCTGAGTATCCCACTGAGAAAGAGACAAACCTCACCTATGACTTTCAATTTCCTCTGGCTTTTCTGCTCACTATTTTAATTTCACTATTTCCAATTTCAGAGGTCCACGAATGGCAGAGATGCCATCCTAATCCTCGTCATCTCTGGGCTTTTGTGTCCTGCTTTGGAGAGGTGTCCTGCTCCAGGAATCCCTGTTCTAGTTGCTCTCCTGCTTGGTGGCCTCCCCACTCCCCCTCCAAAGTTATCTAGCATTTGGTGACCTCTGGGCACATTCAACTCTCAGCTTTGGGTTGTTTTGGGGTCCTCTCTCCATGCAGAGTTTGGTTGTCTAAAAACTCAAAATTGCTGAATGATTCTCTGTTTTTTTATGGCTGTTTCACAGGCTGGATTGGCACAATTCACATCACCAGATCAATCAAAACCTGCTGGACTGGACTTGCCTGAAGGAGAGAATAAGCTGAGTTAGTCTCTCCCCTCCCCATCTCACTTAGTATGTTGTACAAACCCAACTATGTTGTGAAAACAAGACCAGGAAAATTAGGCATAACAAGCATAAAGAAAATAAAGCAAAATTCAGGGGACACTGTGGTTGGGAAACCAGCTTTGTTCTGCAATGGAAACTGAATACAATAGACACAGAAAGCCTCTTTTGACAGAAAAAGAAAAAGGGAAGGGAAGGGAAGGGAAGGGAAGGGAAGGGAAGGGAAGGGAAGGGAAGGGAAGGAAAGGAAAGGAAAGGAAAGGAAAGGAAAGGAAAGGAAAGGAAAGGAAAGGAAAGGAAAGGAAAGGAAAGGAAAGGAAAGGAAAGGAAATAAATTATTTGCCCATGGTTTTCCAGAATTTCAAACCTCTTTTTCTTCTCTTTGGGAGGCAATCTTCAGTTTGTCTTCCATTTCCCGGGTTGCCCTATCCTAGACCTCCTCAGGACTTCTTCCCATTTTCTCAGCTTGTCATCTCTGTTAAAGCACCCCCGTTAAAACATGAGTTCTGGGATGGGGGAATCCTTGCGGATCTTAAATCTCAATGGCCGAAGCCTGGCCGAATCTTACACTAAGTCTGTAGTTGAACTGGACTGCTTTGGATTGCAAGCAAGGGTGAAGCCTAGGTATATCTCCTTATTGAAAGAGGAGAAAGAGGCTGAAGAAATAGAGATAGCTCTTGATCAATATTTTGCACCAGGACAGCAGACTGACCAGTAGTTAGCCTGCTCACAGTCTTCTTCAATAAAATGAAAGACATTTCTATTTCAGTGCTGGAATTATTTTAAATGTTGCATTTTCTCCCCAAATGTGTCTCTTCTTCCAAGCTATCCTCTGA
Organism: Python bivittatus; assembly: GCF_059951505.1. Taxonomy (NCBI): domain Eukaryota; kingdom Metazoa; phylum Chordata; class Lepidosauria; order Squamata; family Pythonidae; genus Python; species Python bivittatus. Next base: position 798,447 of record NW_028277055.1, on the reverse strand, counting down.
TTATATGCCTCTTTTTTGGCATCACATAAACAGTCACCCTTTGTAAAAGGTTGGATTTTTCTGTGGGAGAATCTACTGGAGAAAAGGCTGAGTTTGAGCTCATGGTGTTTTACTTTTCCATGCTTAGGGGACCATCAGACAGATCATATCAAAAGGCCCAACTGAGTTTTCTTTCAGGCTGGAAGCTCTCTCTGGAACTGTCCACATAGTCTTGATGCTAGCGTTCATCCCGCTCTGCAAATCAGCTCCCAGGAGAATCTGTTGCCAAATTATTTCCCATCTCTCAGTCTTCAGGATATTGAACTAATAATCTTTGGCTGTTCTTGTTTGGCTCAGCCATTGATTCCCATTAGTGTCCCCATTTTAATCTGCAAATCTGCCCTGAGAAGAACTGAAGCCATTAATTAATGGCTGCTCATCAACTTCCCACACCACGGCTGTACTTAAACAACATGCTTATTCTGGATTATTGAAGTAACCCATTTTCTGGGTTTGAACAATATGTTGAACCGTAAACTAGCCAAAAAGGCCAAGCTCATATAACATTCTAAGTCACAGATGAATGAATTACAACCACTATGTTTGTAACTGACCTGGTTAAGTATGTTGTGTGAACACAGTATTTTAATCTAACTCCTTGAAATCATGGGCTGAAGATATCTAACATTGGTCTTTGAGATGCCAAAGACTTTGATCTTTGCATACTTATGGGTACAAACTTTTCTGCTCTGTTGAGGATGGGGGTGACCCAGGGTGTGGTGTGATGTGTGTGAGACTGGGCTCTAGGATTGCTGATATTGTACCATTCAGTCATTCAGATCCACTCTGAGCTGGAATCCAGCTGTGCAGGTACTATGGAATCGATAGAGACATGGTCTGTCTTGGTCACCTGGGAAGAGTTTGAGCCTGTGGGCCCTGACAAAGTGGACAGGATCCTTGGGGCTGTAAATGTGGCCACCTGTGCATTAGATCTATGTCCCTCCTGGCTGGTCAAGGCCTCCTGGGATATGATGTATGGTGGGATCCAGGTGGTGGAAGGGGACGATTCTACTGCTCTTAAAAAGTGGTAGTCTGTCCCCTCCTCAAGAAACTGTCCCTGGATTCAATAGAGATGAAAATTTTTTGTCCCTTCTCTAACTATCCCTTTCTTGGTTTGAATTCCTCGGTTTGAATGAGATGGGCCTTGGACTTGCCATGTTTTTATTTCTGGTGGGGTTTTTTTTTTAATTGTTGGTTTAGCTTGGTGTTACCTACCCAGAGTAAATGAATGAATATTGAATGAATGAATGATCTGTACTTCTCTGATTTGTTTCCTACATGCCTGTTTCAGAAGACATCTGTCTTTGATGTGTTCCATAGAGAGTACCGTAGATCAGGGTTCCTCAACCTTGGTGACTTGAAGATGTGTGGACTTCAACTCCCAGAATTCCCCAGCTGGCTGGGGAATTCTGGGAGTTGAAGTCCACACATCTTCAAGTCGCCAAGGTTGAGGAACCCTGCTGTAGATATAGGTTCAGCCAAGATCGCTCCATTCGTCACTGAAAAATTCTACTTCATGATATTCTAGTGAACATTGCAGAGGCTTCAGTTGAAGGAGGGGTATTATAATAGCTTTCTTCACCATGCAGAAGGTTTGCTGCAAAAGATGAAAATGCAGCTGCACTTTTGAAAACAATTTTGGGATGAAGGAACTTTTCAGTCCCCTTCTATTGAGCACGAGTTTGGAATAAGTGAATGGGAGTCAAAATGGTTTAACTGTTGTGCAGAGTGCAGAAGGATACTTATGGGGGTTGTAGTACATTCTTTTTCCCACTCCTCCTTTCTCTGACACTTAAAAAACATCCTGTTTATGCCAATCTTGGCCATTCTTTTAAAAAATAACAAGCTATTAAGCTGTGTCCAACAGTAAAACTGGAAATTGGGAGTAGAGGTTTGGCTACCGTGCCCTCCCCTGTCTCACTCCAGTGATACCCAGGAGGAATGAATTGAGAGGACTGACTTGGATGACATAACTCTGCTTCTTGAAGGCCATGATTTCAATCAGGGATACCCAACTTTGAGGAGGGGCTGGGGTCTTTTGTGAGGGGCACGTTCCAAAAAGTAGGCATGCCCTAGACCGCTGTTCCAATCTTTTTTTGTGGTGGCGAGGAGCCAAAACTCTGTTCCTAGCATTCAGACAAGATGCTGAAGCTACTTCAAGATGCTTGAAGTAGCCATTGCCAGGCTTGGAGAAGACACTGAACCATAACCTCACTGGATAGGTAGGGTTCACATAAAAGAGCCTAGCCAAAATAAATACTAAACAAGCTTAGCACGTTGTTAAAATGCAATTTGGTTGAGCATGTGGTGTGTGAACTGGTTTTCAGAGATGCTTACTCCAATGGCAATAATGTTCTTTTTTGGGGTGTCTTTTGTCAATGTTTTATCAAGTACTAGAGTGATGGATGTGCATTAGAAGGAGGGGGAGGGGGAAAGAGAGAGAGAACCTTATTAGCTATATTTCAGGAATGTGTGGACTGTGCTGGCTGGGGAGTTCTGGGAGTTGAAGTCCACCCAAGCTTAAAGTTGCTGAGGTTGAGAAGCACTGCCCTAGACCATGAAGTAGGATCAGGACAAGAATACATTTGAAATCATTCCTTAAAGGCTTAAAGGCTTTTGGAATGGAAACCAATTCTTCAACGTGCCCGTCGTGAGCTGATGTGTGATGTCGCTCCATTTCTAAACATGCAAATGCTTGGCTCTGGCTTGCCTGTGATTATAAATATGTGTGTGTGTGTGTGTGTGCAAGAGGCTGGGTGTGTGTGCCCGTGTGACTGAGCGGGTGTGCATTTGCACCTGTACTAGGCTGGTGCTTGGCCCCCTAAGCTGACAATAAGCAGCCCGTGTAACCCATCTCTAGGGAAGAGCTCTTGTCTTATGAAATGCAGTGAGAGTGTGAGGGGAGGGGAGGGGAGGGGAGGGGAGGGGACGAGTATCTTCAAAAGGCAGATTGGAAAAAGGAAGGATGAGTATGAAGGCTTCTGTTTCACAAGGGCTGCATTTGAGCCCACCGGTTTCTGGCAGCTGCGCTCTCATCCTGATTCAAAGCAGGATCTTGGACAAAGGTTTAGGATCTCCCCTTGGGAGATTTCTATGTGGGAATGGATTCATTGGGAATGGCTTTGTTCTGTTCATCAAGCAATCTGCTAGTCCTCATGTTTGCAGAACATACCTTACAAATCTCTTGCATCTTCCACAACTGCAGAGGTACACAACCTGGGGCCCAGGGCTACATATCGCTCCCGAAGGCCTTGGATAGAGATCTCAGAGACCTGAAAAAATATTATTTTTATCTTATGCTCCCCCACTCTTTTGCGAGAGGTGGGTCTTAGCATGCTACTAACAAAGCCGGTGGAGCTCTAATCCTGGAGATGTCGCAAAGCACATCTGGGAAAGACTTCGCTAAGTTTCATTCCGTTTCAAAAATCAGTTGTATAATCCTTGTGCTTTTTAACCGAAACTCAGAAACTTTTCTCTCAGGCTTTTGATCACTTCCTCCATTGCCAAAGCAATAAGGAGCAGAATACAATGATTGCAATACTTCCCTTGTTTTCCGGCATGGTTTCTGAGAGGGGAATGGGGATTTCTCACAGTCACTCATGCCCTGGTCACCTCGTGAATGGACTACTGTAATGCGCTCTACATGGAGTTGCCCTTGAGGAGTATCTGGAAGCTTCAGCTGGTGCAAAATGTGGTGGAATGAGCAGCTGAGTGTGACTTTAGAAGGACACATGTTACATCTCTGCTCTGTGAGCTGTATTGGCTGCCATTCAGCTTCAGGGTCCAATTCAAGGTGCTGGTTTTGACCTTTAAAGCCCTTCATGGCACGGGGCTGCATTATCTGAGGGATCACCTCTCCCCAATTATATCTGCCCGTCCCATCAGATCCATCAGAAGAGGCATGCTGTGAGTCCCGTCTGCTAAGGAATTCCATCTGACGGGACCCAGGAGACAAGCCTTTTCTGCCATGGCACCTGCCCTCTGGAACATCCTCCCTCCCGAAGTGAGATTAGCTCCAACCCTTGTGATCTTCTGTAAAGCCCTTAAAAGATGTTTTTTCTGGGGATCTCCTGGTAATAGGGAGCCCGTGCACTGGCTGCATAGCTTCCCTCTCCTGATCTCATTTTATCTATGCTTATGGTTTTAATTGGTGTTGCAGAATTGCTGGTTTTACTGTACGTTGCCCAGAGTCACTTTGTGTGAGATGGGGGGCTGTATAAATTTGATAAATAAATAAATGCATTTCTTCCCTGCTGGATTTGGATCATTTTGTCGGATGCAACATGTGGGGGCTCTGAAGGATGCCCTTGGATGGCCAGAAGTTATTCTCCAGCTGAATTCACTGCGGATGCTCAGGTGTCTCTCCGGTCCCCACTGCCCCCTCTCTGGGACTTAAGAGAGGAGCAAAGTCAACTAATGCATCCCTGGAGCATGGGAAATGCATGACGGAGGTTTGGTGTTCTTAAGACATTGTGTGCGCTTTGCTGCTGAGTCACACAGATGGATTATATGATGGGAGAGAGGGCGATGCTCCCATCGTCACTGCACAAAGCTGGCTTAGATGACTCCAGGCAGACATTAGGCAGGCCCGCTAAGAGGCAATACATAATCATCCTTCTGGTAGCCAAAGAATGCCAGTCTGCCAGGGAAAGCACATTTAATTCATGCCCCAGGGAAAACTCAGCATCAAGGGGGAAGGCCATTTTAACAAAGAGCTGGGTGTTTGCATTTCCTGTTCAGATCTAAGCTCTCCATTCTTAGGGGAAATCTAGATTTGCCTCCCCCAACCTGGTGAGCTCCAGAGGTGAGGGACTACAACTCCAGGTAGTAGGACCATGAGGAGAGAAGCCAGGATCGGGTGCCCTCGTGATCAGGTGCTTTGGGTTTTCAGCTCTCATGGCCAGTAGCAAGGGGTTATGGGAATTGGAGTCCAAAATTTCTGGAGGTCATCAGGTTGCCAATCCTTGGCACGCTGGTGGAGGGAGTTGGGGACTTGCAATTCCAGCAGTCCTGGAAAAGGGCAGCTTTGGGAAGATTGCTTTAAGATTGGTTTACAAATTTAAGACAGAATCCTCTGCATGAGCCTGTGATATGCTGGTCATTCATTTGCATTTGCTGGTGGAGACTGAAGGCAGAAATTGCTAGCAGTGGGGTTAAGGGAAGCCCAAAAGGCAGAAACCTCAGTGCACAACACTGATGTTAAATTCAGAAGATCTGTAAAATGGTTCCAGAGTTGGATGGGACTGTCCAAATTGAAACAGCTGGGCTCACACAATATGTTTAAGCTGTTTGCTGAATTAAGCCATTTTTTTCTTTTTGGGGGATTTGCACAATACATGGAACCACTAACTAATCAAATGAGTTGGATTTGCACAGCGTACGATGGCAAATGAATGAATGAATGAATAAATTGCTAACCAGAATGAAAACTAATCAAGCCTAGTATATCATAGGAATGAATGAAGCGATTCAGTTGGTTATGATCTAGTTAGGATTTATGTCTTTGCAAACATTCTGGGATTAAAAACCTGTTATGTTGACTCAACCTGTGGATGACAATGCACACACCTTGTTCCCCTTCCTCAGAACAGGTCCATTTCTACACAGCCCAGTTTAAACAAACTTAAGCCACCTTCCAAGTTTTCTTCAGCTTTAGGTATATTGCCTTTCTCATCTGTTTGGTGATTTTCTTTTTCAGTTATTTACCTTCAAAAGTGCAAGCTACAAACTTTAACATTCAGGGGATCAGGTTACACAATTTCAAATGGGGATTCCCAAGAACGAATCGCTCAAAAACAGGATCGGATTCTGTAGGCCACAGAAAGGACTGAGCTGATCCTTCCTCAATAATCTTTGCTTTTAAAATAGTTTTCCAGGACGCTCAGCTTTCTGCACTGGGATCTAGAGTCTTGTGCTGTGAAAGTTTCTTTTGTGAGTTTCAAGGCAGCCAGAGGGTGAGGTGGCTTGGAGTTTTGGAGGTGCACACAAACACACACACACACACACACACACCAGGCAGAGCTTTGACTGCACCACATTCATTTTTTGGACTACATTCTGCAGATACCCTTGGAATGTAATTACATCTTGAAAGCCTGCCAAAATAATCCTCAAGATCAACTTATACCTAGCATAGTTACAGCCAGGTTACTTTGAATCTCTTTTTCATGCTTCCCTCCCATCCCTGGACTAAGGAATCTTTTCTGTAATGGTTCTCCTCCCTTTCCTGTATTCCCAGGGTCTGCTAGAAATTCTACCACACAACCTTCAGTGCTCAGAGGCTTGGCCCACTTTTGTCAAAACAACAAAAGCAGCATTGTGCTGTTGTGCTGGAAGCACTGCCACTTAGGGATGTGCAGGCAATATCACGATTCCCATAGAAGGGAGCTTGCATCACAAGGACCTGCTGCTACTTTTCTCATTCTGCCCTTCTTCTTCCCTCCTGCAGATGCTGCTGGTCCTACTGAAAAATGAAAAGTTCTTCCTCATCTTCTCTGATTTCCTCCAGATCCATTCCTCTCCACTGATTTTAATCAGCAAAAGGCAGTTTAATTTATCTTTTAAAGCTGCTGAAAACTGCTGGTCCATAGGGTGCTTTGAGGATGAAAAGAGGACACACCTCTGCTTTTCTACTTGTTTCGTGTAAGTCATCTTCAGAAGGCTTGCCCTGAAATGTGCTATAAAACTATTTAAAAGAAACCAAGAAAATGCAAAAAGACCTAGACCCAGCAGGGTGCAGTACCAGCCTCTCTGACTGGCAGCTTATACAAAGCTTCTTGATACATAACTACTGTATTATGAATTCTTTGAAGTGGCCACAAATATTGTGAATATGCTGCACTGTCTTTCTGTGGAGCCTTTCACCAACTGCTTCCCAGTGGAGGTCCTGGAGCTGCACAGGGCCCCTGGATTTCTTGGGTGCCCCCTCCTCCAAAAGTGTAATTTCTAATGTGATACAAGAGGGACAATACTAAATATATGTGGAATAGTTGTACTAATGTATTCTACATTAAATCATTGACTTTAATCTAGGGTTTTTTTGTTATGGTTCCTCTCACTTCTATGTCTTGGCTACAGCCACAATTTGGAGCACAGTTCCAACATGTTATCTAAAGTCCAAAGATGGCCCTTGGTCAACCAAAAGATGCCTTCTATGCTTTCCAGAAAGGGGAACTGGGGTGCTGGGGTGAAAAAAATGAACGCCAAGTCCAGATTTGGTTATAGTTGGCTCCCTATGGCAACTGACTGGGTCTTGGCAAAGCTTTCAAGTTGGGGATGAGTTTATGGTGGGGAAGCAGGTGCCAAAACTGATATCTGGATTGCAGAATCTTAACTCAGTTCTGGGAGACAACCAGAGTCCATTGGTGTTGGGTGGCTAATAAATTTGAATAAATAAATAATCAGAGACAGCATTTTTGACAGACTAAGACATTTGCAGGGGGACAAGGGAGCAAATGATGTCATACAGAACATGATTTCACCATGCAAATGATACAAATTAGGTAATTTGTGGCACTGGTATTATGATGTCATGACTCATGCGACATTATTATGGCTTCTACCTCAGTAGAGATTACCAAGGAGCTATATTTTATGTGTCTTATCAGGTGAGAGGAAGGGATGAATCTTGATCTTGTTATTGTCCATATTTCCTAAGTCATACCACTGATCCAGCTGAAGAAATTGATTTAGTTCCTGTAGTTAGCTCCCAAGGGTGTTATCACAAAACACTGGAAAATGAGTGTACATTTTTCATTGGATCAGTGGTATTTTAAAACATAGGAAATTGCTGTAGCTGAAAAAAATTAACACAACAAAGAGCTTTGAAAGACCCTATAATGGATACATTTATTCAAGTTTGGTTACCGTTTATTAGCTATATTGACATTTTTCAAACTAGATTATGTAGTTTAATCTGAACAAATGTCATTCTGGATAGAACTATAGAGCATGGTTTAAAATGTTTATATTTCACAAGAATGAATATGAATATACATACAAACACAAATATATATGGATATACATTTGTGTGTGTGCAAGTGGGTACATGGAATATCTATGTGAAGATTTGCTTCAAAGACAATTGGATCAAATGCTTTGAGCTGGATCTTCTAACTCAGCTGCCTAAATGAGTCGATGTGTTGAACTGAACTGGATGCTTTTAAATTGATCTGGCAGTTTGAAGGACTATTTACTGAATCAGTGATTTGAATCAAATCAATGATTCAAATCAGATCTTGGCTGATTTGCACAACCCGGGTACACAAATGCACATACATATACACTCCTGGGTTCCTATTCCTTTTTAAAAAAATGGCTACTGATTAGTTCCCAGTTCATTTAAATCTTTTTTTTTTTTTTAACTTTTGCATTAATGGGGGAAGCAGAAGGGGGAAATCCATTCTACCATTACAAAGGGAGTTGATCAAACTTTTTTTTTTTAATTTGCAAAGTGGCACCATATATACAACTTGGCTGGATAATTATAAAGGCTGAGTGCTCGCCTTGATCTCCATAAAAACATCAGCTGCTTCAGTATATCTAATTTAATGAGACTGCCGCATGATAAGGAGAGGTAAAAATTGGGAGACATGATTGCAAAGTGTTTTCCCATTTATCCTCTACCCCACTCTCCCATCCCACCAGTAAAAGCTTTTCCTTTCCATAAATTCATCCTGGATTGCTTTCCACAATAGTAGGGCCTTCTCAGCAAGCCATCAATTCAGACCTTTGTCTACCGAAATCTTTCCCTTTCTTGACTGCTGGGGAAAAAGAAAGGAAGAGAAAAGAAAGATAGGAGGAGAGAAAGTTGGGACAGAGAGAGAGAGGAGGAGAAAGAAGCAGGGTTCCAACAAGACGAAAAAAGAGTCAAAAAGTGAAAATGGGGGGTCCACTCAATTTAAAGTCTCAGTCTCCAGTTGGCAGACTCTACTCAGAAGCAACACTTTTTACCAAACTTCCAAATGAATCCAACTTCTGACTCTGCACAATCCATAAACTCACCAAAAGGGCTGGATTCACACCTCACGCTAATCCCCAAGATGCCTTCTGCACAAATGGGGCCCCTACGTGTCTTCGCAAACACCATCCCGCACTCACACCCAGCCATTCTCCTGGTTTGAACCAGCAAACGGGCACACCCATTCAAGAGCCAGACGACTGCTTTGCAGTTCCAGTAGAAGGTGGGACATTGAGGCACACACACACAAGGCACACACCCTTTGTGTCCACTGGGCTTCCACGCTGTACCGGCAGAAAGAAGAAAAGCGCTTTTAGCTTTGATTCACCTCGTTAAAACTCAACCGGCACAGCGGAGCCTCTGAAGCTGAACTCAGCCAGCTTTCACTGTTGCAGATAAAAGCGTTCCTGCTCGGTTTCCTCCATGATGGAGCTTTTTCTCCAGCGCTTGGAGTGAACAGATGCAAAGTCAGCACCAGTTTACATGTGTGTGGCCCCATGACAGAACATGTGCTGCTAGAACGGGCATGCTTTGGCACTCCCTCCCTCCCTCCCTTCTTTCCCACAATTGCCCCAAAGAGTCCCATTACTATCCAGAAAAAGCAACACGGTCTGCTGCAACTGGAATGACCAAGGATTGATCATGTGCTTCTCCATGGAGTTGTGCCCCATCCTACTGAGGGTGCAAAAAATTGCTCATTAGGAACTGCAATGGGCGATATTATGATGTATGCCATTATTCTGAGAAATATTGGTGGATTCTCTTTCCCGCCTCTGGATGGGGAACACTCCTAATTGAGTCAGGATGGGCAAGCTGTAGCTGGTTTACCAGGAGCAGCCCTTGGGCTAATTCCATGCAGCCCTCAGCTGATTTCAAGATCAGTTCAGGCTGCGCATAAGATATCTCTTCCTTGCAGCCTGGTGCTCAGGAAAGTGAGAAAAAAGTATTAGAAAGAGGAGAAAGTGAGCGAGTGAGAGAAGAAGCGTGGCTGGGCTCATCCAATAGGTTTAAACAGGTCACTGACAAATGAAGTGACCACATTTGCATATGCTAAGTTCACTTAATGTTAACCCTGTTTCACTTTTGGGAGGCTTAGCATGTTACGTGAGCCCAGGCTGTTGATTTACTTTGCAGATCCATGTCTTGCGCAAATCAGAAAATGGGTGTGTAACCAGCTTAATTTCCCAGGATGACCATAGCTTGTAGGTGTCTCACTATTTCTGGCTTCGACTCCACACACTGCTTTCTTCAGCCCCACCCTCCACACAGCCCCCAACCCATTATAAGAGCATCCACAAGAGGCTGTCAAAGAAGTCAAGATGGCAGCTGCAACTGCATGACAGGGGTGGAGTTTTGATCTCATGGTTTCAGCTGCCATCTTACCTTTTTTGACTCCCCCCTCAAGAGAAAAAGGCTCTTCCTCCTGAAGAGGAGAAAGAAACCATGACAAAGTATGCCCAATAATCTCCACATTTATGTCTTTTTGTGGCTGATATGGCACAACCTCTCTGGGAAGAGAAGGAATTGCTCCACTTATGTTGATTTGCCTCAAACTCTTTTGGAGATTGTCTCCCAAGCAGGAGGTCAAACCAGTAAATCTTGAAGGAAATCAACCCTGATTGCTCATTGGAAGGATTGATACTGAAGCTCAAGCTCAGATACTTTGGTCACTTAATGAGAAGAGAGGACTCCTTGGAAAAGACCCTGATGCTGGGAAAGATGGAAGGCAAAAGGAGAAGAGGACGGCAGAGGATGAGATGGTTAGATAGCATCACTGAAGCAATGAGCATGAAACTGAGCAAACTCTGGGAGGCAGTGAAGGACAGGAAGGCCTGGCGCAATATGGTTCATGGGGTCACAAAGAGTCGGACACAACTTAATGACTGAACAACAACAACAACAACCCAAGCAGGAACCACCATGCCGATATCAATATTTTGCATCTGGAAAACGTGGCTGCAAATCTCTGGGCTGTTTTGCTCCCTGGTCTGCCTGGATAGAGAGGTCCAGATGCTACCCAAAAGCTGGAGATGCCTCTCCAAGATGTGTTTTCACCAATTCCCCTCTACAAGGGGATTCAGAGGGTGCAGGAGCCCAAACGCAACACCTCTCTGCCACAGCTTATGGTCAACTATAGCTTTGGCCCTGGAACCTTCTTTCCATCAAGTCAACCTGCTTCATGGTTCTGTTCCCAAAAGGTCTACTGCAGTATTTTTCAAACTTGGCAACTTTAAGATGTGCCACTAGTCCTTAGTGCCTATATCTAGTTGCACATCTTGAAGTTTCACACAATCACTGAGCTTGGATGGAGAAATAAAGAATAATCGATTTACGCAACGCAGAAAAAAAATAAAATATATAATGCAAGTTCCTAGCTCAGCCTTTACCTATCTCTACAGCAGTGTTTCTCAACCTTAACAACTTTAAGCTTGTGGACTTCAGCTCCCAGAATTCCCCAGCCAGCATGGCTGGCTGGGGAATTCTGGGAGTTGAAGTCCACACATCTTAAAGATGCTGAGGCTGAGAAATACTGGTCTACTGGATGTCTTTTTTTTCCCTGTCAGGGTGGTTTTCCCTCTTGCTAAAAATCTGCACCCTCCTGAAAGCTGATCTGCAAGGCAGGAACTTCACATGGCTGAAAGTACCCAACATACTTAACTGAGTTACTGAATTAGTCCAGGTTCATACACAAGGCTGAATCATACATCCAATAGCTTGGGTTTCCAGAAACAAGCAACCTAATTAAAGCAAAAAATAACCAAGTTATGTGGCCAGTAGGTTTTTAGCTGCCTTCGTTAAGAACACTGTGTGAATCTGGCCTCTAACCTTGAGAGACTGTTGTCCCTTTGTAATGGAATATCTCAAAGAGCATCATAACAGGCAGCCAATCTTGAGAAAGCTAAGCAGTCAGGCTTGGGTGGGAGTAAGTATGGGTGGGAGACCACTGAGAAATCCCAGGGCTGTAGGCTAGACTGGAGAGTTAAAAAAAATCTCAAAAAAAGGCAAAAGCAAATGACTTCCATGTTGTTGCCAAGACAATTGCATGAATTTGCTGGATTTGAGTTGACTCAAAGGAATCCTTGTTTTTCTACCTCAAGGAGTACCCACTCTAATACAAATGTCAAGTTTTGAGCAATTAAGATGTTTGCTTAAGGTTCTGCTTTTCCCTCTTCAGCCAGCTTTTCCCTACTGGTTACGATACAGTCTAGGAAAACCAATTCTCTTGCCTCTTCTTTAACCTTTTGGAAAATGAAACAGTCACCAAGTCTTGGCTGAGTTAGTTTTCCAACAGATGTCCAGGTAGTAGAAGTCTCCCATTGTTACTACATCTTTCCTCCCTGGTCCAGGAAGGCTTTATCCAGTTCTTCTGCCCAACTTGGCAGTCAATAGCGCACATCGAGAAGAAACTTTTGATGTTTTGCTTCCTTGAATTCTTACCCCAAAACTCTTGAATGGATCCTTGCACTCAGATCCTGGATCTCTGTACACATGTGCACTTCCTTCACCTCTAATACTGCTCCTCCTTCCTCTTGGTCTGGCCTATTCCCTTTGAGGTTCCCCCATTCAATCCTTCCACTTCTGCCCCACTGCAATGCCTACTAAATCATGTCCGCCCTTCTGCACCAAACTTCTAGTTCTTCTTGTTTGTTCCCCAGACTCTGTGCATTTGTATAAAGACATTTGTATAAAGACACTGAAATTCTTGGGCCCCTCAACTTGATTAATTCCTTCCTGGATTTTTGTGCTCATTATTGGGTGCATCTCCATTCTGCATAGTCCTCCCATTCCTGGTCCCCCTACTTGGGGTCATGCTATCTTCTGGGCTTGTTATTGGTTTTCTTACAGGATTCAGATTAAAGCACCCTGAATAAGGTTGGCCTCATTATTGTTGAGTTCCAGAGGTCCCTTAAGACTTGGTTATACCAGCAGGCCTGGGGACCCCAGGGGACGGGGGAATGAGTGAGGGGGCTCCCTTATTTTTAACATATTTTTATTCTGTTTTATTTTGCTTTTTATATTTTTAATGTATTTATTGATTGTCTTCAGCTTTGTCGTGCACTGCCCAGAGTCACCTATGGTGAGAAGGGCAGCTATATAAATTGTTTTAATAAATAAAGAATAAATTTAATAATAAATAAATAAGGTTTTCAGAGTGCTTTCCAAATGCATTTTCCCACTTCTTGGGAGAGCCAGCCCATCTCTTCTCAGGAGTCCCTCATCTTGGAAATGCACATGGCAATCAAAGAATCCAACCCTTCTAAAGGAAGTCCTTTTTATTTTGGGAAGTCTTTTTGAGAGTTATTGCTGGGCCTGCTATGTTATGTTAGCAGGGAATTTTCCCTCCCCTTAAAAAAGAATCTGCAGATTTACAGCAATATAGGTGGCTGCTTTGTCTGTTGCAGGATTGTGTGTTTTGCCCGTTGGGTTTTGACTTTGGGGATGGCATTGCTGACTTGTAAGGCTGACGCTCCTGTTCCCTTGTGTACCATTCAGAGAGCCCTTGCTGAATGAAATGGCATGCTCCTTTTGCAAACGGAGGATAAATGCTCTTCTGTTCAGCAGGCCTGGCTGTGTAAATGCTGACAGAGAATCTATCATGGTGCAGTCAGCTTGGACATCCAGGGAGGGACACGGCACGCCTGCTTGCATTCAGAAGATCCCATCTCTTAACTGTAGCCTTTCCAGCTTTAAAAGAAGTTTCCAAGCCCATGAGTTGGCATTCCTGGGAACAATGGATTAATTGCTTGCTCTAAGGCAGATTTTTCTCCATTCTGATTGCTGGATACCAATTGCTGGATCGGAACCCTTTTTATTCTGCTCCTTAGCTAGGAAGTTTTCCCCAGTGCCTGACAAATACCAGTTAGTGAGCTGGTCTCTGGCCTCACACAGTAAATACACAATACCCGAGGAAAAGGAATGGGGAAGGAAGAGGAAAAATAATGCAAGTTCAGGAGCTAAGCCTTAAATGGGGATAGGCGGTTTGCTGCAGTCATTTGATCCTGCAACGCTTGGTACAATTTCCTACAGCGGTCTGCCAAATTGAAAAGGAAAGAAATGAACAGAAGATCTGCAAGAGGTTTCTAGCAAAGGAGCCTTCTTTCAAGGTTGATGTTAGCCCTTCAAGGTAGACCAGGTGGAAAAACAAGGATTGCAGGAATGCTCTTTGTTCCAATGTGATAGAATAACAGCGTCTTGAAAGACTGCCCACATTTCTCTCTGCCTCATCTTGCGCTACACAAAATCAAGGTGGGGTCATTTTGAGTTTCTTGCTCACACTTTCTTCTTTCTCAGGACTGTGTCATCTTTTCTGAAACTACCTCCTTAACATTTTGCTCAGCCCTTCTGCATCTCCCAAGTCAGTTCTATAGTCCTTCTAGGGCAGTGTTCCTCAACCTTGGCCACTTGCAGATGTATGGACTTCAACTCCCAGAATTCTCCACATCTTCAAGTGGCCAAGGTTGAGGAACACTGTTCTAGGGAACTCCTAGAAGACCGACTGCTTTGGTCCTAATCCTGGGCATCCTACCCCGTCCATATAAAGATTGATTGTTGATTGAGTGAATGAATGAATGAATGAATGAATGAATGAATGAATGAATGAATGAATGATTATGTCCATCTCAAGTACATGACTCTGGGTGGTTAACAATACTTAAAAACAGAATAAATACAACATAACAAAATTATAAATGCATAAATAGAACCCAGGAAAGGCAGCGGACCACAATGATTCACAACAGTTAATACAAGCAAGAAACAGGCTCGCCTACACCTGTTTCTTGTCCGTCATAACAAGCCATCTTCCTTTGGCTTTTCTGCTCATGGGGGCCACTGGAGGAAGCCTTGGTGAAAGAAAGGAAGAAGTTGGTTTCCTACCAGATCCCTTGTGGCGAACGAAATGGAGCAACTGCATGAAACGTGTCCCACATGTGGGCCTGGATTCCTTCTTTAGACAATGATAGGGACAGGAGAAGGCAATAGATGGGGTTGGAGGATTTTGGGGAGGGGGGAGTTGGAAGTGAGACTATAAAGAATCTAGGGGAAAGTTTGGTTTTGAAAGGGAGAACGTTGCTAAGCAAGAAGAGCCAGAGACATATATCTATGTCTAAAACACTATTTCTGTGAGTTTATGAGTGTTACTATATCATTTATTATACATAAAAAGAAGACTTTCCCTTGAGTTGAGGTCAACTCCGAGTTTTCTTGACAAAATGTAGAAGTGGCTTGTCCTGAAGTTCTCCCATCCAAATAATAAGCAAATCTGACCCAGCTTAGCTTTTTTGAGATGAGCCAAGACTGCAATGTGTTATGATGATCACATATAACCAAAGAATTCAATCACACACTTATGTTTATCCCACAAAGAGGCAAACACATAGATTTGTTTTTCATGTCTTAGTCTTCCTTGTATTAGCTGAGCTCCTCTGAGAAAGAATATGAATCCCTCTGAACCAAGAGTCGCTCTGTGTGAGATGGGTGGCTATATGGATGTGATAAATAAATAAATAAACAGATAAATTAAAGCTAAACTGAGGAGGTCCCCCCATGCAGGAAGTGAGGTGGGCCTCAAAAAGGGGGAGAACTTTTCCTGCAGTGGCCCCCCATTTAGGGAATGCCTTCCCCAGAAAATCCCAACTGGTGCCCATCATATTTTCCCAAACTTTGTAATTGCCTTTTAATTGGCATTGTTTCAGGTTTAAAATGATCACATTGCTGCTGCCTGGTTTGTATGGTGTTTTCATGTTGCATTTTTAAAATTTTTATTGTCTGTGTTTTTTTTCCCCAGTGTTATTTTTTACTGCGTTTTATTGTAAACCATCAGGGAGATTCGGCCGTTGGGTGGTTTAAACGTTTCAGTAAGTAATAAAATAAAAATAACAATACAACAAATGCTATCCCTCTTAACACAGGAAGTTATGGGAGTCGGTGTGGCTGCAACAGGTTAGGTGTTGGGCTAGTTCAAATCTACCCTGAGCCACTGAATCTTACAGGGCAGTGTTTCTTAACCTTGGGAGCTTTAAGATCTTAAAGCTGCCAAGGTTGAGAAACATTGTTACAGGGTGTCATTAGGAAGTCAGGCCAGTCAATCTCATAGTGTTGCCTTTGAAAGATAAAATTAAAGGTGAGAGCATTACTTTGACCTCCTGAAAGAGGAGGAAGTGAGATATCAATCAAAGAAGCAGGATGAATTGATTGATTAGACATCCGTCCATCCCGCTGGCTAGATTCACACAACATGCTAAACTCAAGTTGAAATTGACAAAACACAATTTCTCTAAATAATGTGCAACATCTAAACACTGTATAGCTTAACATGATGACCCAGTCACCCATGATTCCAAAGGAATGGTTGGGCTTCTGCAATATGATGAGCCACAAACTACTCACCCAAGTACTGCACTAAGCCTAGACTACTGTAATGTTTGAACATTTAAGGAGGAATTTCCTGACAGTGAGAACTGTTAAGCAGTGGAACAGCTTGATGTGATGCAATGGACTTATGAAGGCCAGGCTCAGGGAGATAAGCGTGTTCTTAGCTCCCAACAGGAGCACGGGAAGTTCAAGAAGATGAGGCTGGCACCTCCCTAAGGAATTCACGGTGTTGTGGCTGGCTGGCTTGGGAACTAGGGTCTCTTGGAGTGAACCCCATGCTCCTGTTGGGGGCTGAGAACACACTTATCTCCCTGAGTCTGGCCTTCATAAGTCCATTCCATCACACTTGCCTCCTGGAGTTGTGGGTGCTCCATCGCTGGAAGTTTTCAAGAAAAGGTTGGACAACCATTTGTCTGAGATGGTATGAAGACTCCTACCTTGAGCTTGGGGTTGGACTAGAAGACCTCCAAGGTCACCTTCCAACCCTATGATTCTATGATTCTATGAATCCAGTCATTTACAGAAATTGGCTTCATGTGTGTCCAATGGAGGCAGGAGTGCCTCAGAACAACGGCCAGAAACTAGCACCTTAGGTGAACCATGACCCACCTCTGACAAAAAATACTAGTATTTTCTTTAATTGATTTATTTTCCTGGAACTTTGCTGCCTTACTCAACTTGGCCCCATGAGTGGCCACCCAGCTTGCTGATATGGACAGGCCACCCTGGTTGAGGGTGAACTTTGTAAGTTATCCGTTAAATGGTGTTCTTTTTTACTCCTACTTGGAGATCGATATCCAGGGCTGAATCTGTCACTCTCCTGATTATAAGGAAAGGATCCAGAATATGAGTTTGTGATTCTATTTTTGAAAAGTCTCTGCTTTAAAAATCAGACGATGATAAGCTCAGCGACTGAATCAGTTTCATATAGCTATTTCTACTTATCATATGGATCTCCCTTTTTTTTCTTAATTGGGTTTTTTTAAAAAAAAAAATTAGGTTTCATGCATTTAGCTACCGTCACATATTTATTTATTTTTCTTTCACCGTATTATTCAGTGTAGACTTTTTTCTTTTGTATTTCACTACCTTAACCATAAATCTGAATCTGAATCTGAATCTATCCAGGAGTGAATCTGGGTTCTTCAGCCTGCTCTCCCTCCATGTTCCCAGTGAGCCAGTTTCTTCTCTAGAGGGTCTTTCCCCACATCTCTTTTTCTCCACACAGTTGCTTGACCCCTTTACCCTTTACTCTCTCCTAGAAGTGAAAGGCAGCCCATGAATTTAGCTACCCACCCAACACGAATGGGTCGGGTATGAGTTTCCTTGTCCTGACTTCCCATGAAAGGTCCTAGAAAAGGCAAGGGTGCTTTTTGCAGGATCTCAGGGAGACTTCCTGCTCATTGCAAGCTGAATGAATTTGGCAAGATTTTGGATTTGTTGTGCTTTGCACGTGGTGAAACTGATCTGCAAATAAAAGCGAATGAAACTGGTCTTGTATAATAGGAATCCAAGCCTTGCCTGGAGAGAGGATTTTTTTTTTTAAAATGTAATAATCCATAGAATAAAGAACTGGCGCTGTCATCATAATGTTGCTTGCATGGGGTGTCCCATTTCATGATTCCAGTCACCCATGCCTTTTTTCGAGGACACACCATTCCATCTTCCTGCCTCCCCCCAGTTTTCCATTTCTCACTCAAATACTTGAGGAGCCACTGAGAATGCTAGTCCTTATTTAGTTACTGAGTAAAATCCCTATAACGTTTTCAAAAAGTGCATCTTTCTTATATTCATGAAGATTTTAAGGTTCCTCCAAAATGGGTGGGGCTTTGATCACCCATCGCAGCCACCATGACATTTTTGACCACTCCCTACAGGCACCCCGGTTCCTCCAAACCAACCACTCATGCCTGGAAGGTTGACACATTGGCTGTGTTCACACAACATGCCCAACCTGGTTCCTGAATTAGCCCAGTTTTGGAATTCACCAATACATTGAACCATCACTATCCCAAAGAGCTGGGTTCATATAAGGGGTCAAAGCACACAGACCCCTGTGTGTGCACATTTTCTCTCTCACACACATATTGCAAAAGAAAAGGTTAATGCTAGCCAAGTGCAAATGCATCTGTTTAATATGACCTGTGGGTTGTATGAATACAGACAATAGTACGGAGAATACATGAGGCCATATAGTTCAGTCTGGCCTTCAGGGGTTGACTGTTGCCCAACCTGGCTGTGAGTTCAATACACCTGGAATGCACCAGGATGGGGAGCCTGTTAGATGCAGCTTCATTTATTTTTTCTTAATTCTCCCCCTCCTCCCCACTTCTGAATTAAAACTGCAAGCTGTTCTGATCCATTATTTGCATGTTGCTTCATTTGTAAATTGCCATGGAAATGAAGTCCCAATAAACCCAGTAATAATTTTTAATAATTCTGCTCTGTCTCTCATATACTTCTCTCTCTCTCTCTCTCTCTCTCTCTCTCTCTCTCTCTCTCACACACACACACACACACACACACACACACACAGGCACACACACACAGGCACACTTTACACCCCTGATGTTCTGTTAACAACAAAAAAAAGAAAGTCCAAACGAGCCCCCCTCCCCTTCTCCCCTTTCCTCTGTATGAAAACACTAAAGCAGTTCCTCATCCAGTTATGCACACAAAGAGAAGCAGATGTGGTCTCCCTTCCTGCAGGGCCCCACCTCGGCTTGAACAACCGCTCCACAGATTTCCACCCACACAGCTCGTCCGCTGGTGAACCTCGCCAAAAGGGCGAGACACAGGCGCTCAGCTCCAGACCTGCTGAGAGATGGTTATCACCTGGAGGAGGCTACCCACGCAGAGAGATGCAGAGACTGAGATGTACACCCGTAGGCCAAAACATGCTCTCATGTGTCCTCCCGCAAGGAAAAGGTAGTCTTGAGATGTACAGGACTGAAAATATACAGCCTCTCTTCTTCACTCATGTACATATAGACACGCAACAATATTTCACAGAAGGCAAGACAGAGGTTGAACTGTTTAGTCTCTTCACAGTTCTGTTCTCAAAGGTCACACCTGGCATCTTCTTGGCTGTTGCAGGCAACTTTGCTGATTTTCCTCCACCATTCCTGCTATCCATTCACTCAGCAATCAATGCTCTTCCATAGATATAAAAAGCAGAAGCCTCTTTCTTCTTTTCCCCCAGTTCAAGATACATAAGAAAGATCTAGTTGCCTAGCATTGGGGGAACAGCACTGGAGAGAAGTATCTGGAATAGCTGTTTGAGGAATGGCAGATTGGATGAAGGATTGCACGGTGAAGGACTCCGCTTGTGGATCTAAGGTTCTTAGCAAGAGGGGAACTGACCTTCACCCGTCCTCAAAGCTCCTCCCTTCTCAGGACTTGGGAAGTTGTTGATACTTCAATACCATAATTCATACCTGAACTGGCTTCTCTCTTCCTCAATTTCCCCTTTGGAAAAAGAAAATGGAGGAAGGTGGAAGGGCTGGAGATTCGAGACACAGTTCCCAGGAAGCCATTTTTTGTCTCTTCTCACCTTCTGGTCTGGACAGCAAGCTACAAAGAACCTTTAGAAATTCTGCACCAGATGCAGAACAAATTCCAAAAATCTGCAAGGGTAGAAGAAATGCTCCAATGAGTTCTCAAGGACACAACTCTCCCTTCGGGGTTTCAGGAGCACTGCTCCTGAAAATAAGTCAATTGGAAGTTTTCTCTGGATGCCTTCCCTTGGGAATGAATTATTATTGTTGGTCACACAGTCAGCCAGATGTTTAAACTGGATTTGGCATTTTTGTCCACCTCTCGAGTCATTATTATTATTACAATTATATGCTGCCCGACTTCCAGCAGTTCTGGGCTGTTTACAAATGATTTAAAACATGAAAAACATGACAATATAAACCACAAGGAACAAAAAAGGGTAGAGATGGCAGAATAACAAACAAGTAAGAAACCACCCTAAGTTAAATGGAGAATTTTAATGGAATGGAATGGGAACTACAGTTTGCTGACGAGACGTTGCAATGACCATTCACACCTAGACACCCTGGGCCAATTCATAATTCAATAAGTGGAAGAGCACAAAGCTTCACCCAAGAGAAGGTCACTGAAATTTTGGGACCTTCTTTCTTCCATGGTGGACTTGTGAAAAAGCAAACAATGGTGCAGAAGATATTTCAGATGAATGTTATGATGAAACCAGAATTGTTTCTACTGGTTTTATGGACATTGAACTCGAAAAAAATATGGGAAAGTCATACTGTATATGGTAACTGTGGCAAGATTACTGAATGCACAAAGACGGAAGAATAATGAAATACATACCCAGAGTGGAAGATTGGATTATAAAATTGATGGAACTTGTGGAAACGCGAAGCTGACCAGTTTGATCAGGGAAAAATGATAAAGACCTTTTTGAAAGACTGGAAACCTTATATGGCCTTTTCGTTGAAAAGAAAAGACTGAATTGATGATTTATGGATTTGGGGACTAAAAAGGGTTAAAAGGGAAGGGGAAGGGAATTACAAAAAAGAGACGGGGAAGTAAGGTGGTAATTACTTGATAGAAAGAAAGGTGGAAGTCATGATTCTCTATATTTGTTTTCTTTTCTCTTATCCTTCCTTTGATTCTTTATACTTTTATTGTATTTAAAAAAATTCTAATAATAAAGAAATAAGTAAATAAGTAAATACATTTTTTAAGAAAGTCACTGAAATTTCCCTCTGCCCTGAGAGGACTTCTATGGAAATCCCTTTTCCTCAAACTGCATGAAAAATGAAAAAGAAAAATGCAGAATTTCTGCATTTTGGGCTGGCACTAGGACAGCTGGAGAACAAATACAGCATCAGCGAAGCGTGGCTTCAAATATTTCCAAAACAAGCCCCAGGCTTCACCACTCACCAATTTTCTTTCCTACAAATGCCTATAGGGACTTGGTGCAGAGTTGGAAATAAAAGAGGATGTTAAAGGCTTCAAAGATAAAATAAAAGTGAAATTCTGTGGAAATCTTGAAGGGTGCCAAGAGAAGTATCTGAGAGAAGTAGCAGTGTTTCTCAACCTCAGCAACTTTAGGATGTGTGGACTTCAACTCCCAGAATTCCCCAGCTAGCATGCTGGCTGGGGAATTCTGGGAGTTGAAGTCCACATATCTTAATGTTGCTAAGGTTGAGAAACACTGGTGTAGAGGGTGGACTAGCTTCAATGCCATTTGGGCACCAGAATATTCCTTCAAAATAGAGAATGAAAAATAAATAAATAGGAAAGATGGCCAGTGCTTTGGAAAACAAAGTTATTCTCTCTAAGGGAAAGCAGTATTAGGTGGTGCTTGGAAAAGGAATAAAAAATACTAAGCCAAAGAAATTACAATAATAGTATCCTAGGGTTGGGCCCTGAAGTCTTCTAGTTCAACCCCCTGCCCAGGGCAGGAATCCTCATGCCATCTCAGACAAATGGTTGTCCAATCTCTGCCTGAAACCCTCCAGTGATGGACCCTCCATGATTCCAAGAGGGAGGTGGTTCCACTGCTTAAAACTTTAATCAAATCCGGGATATAAGAGGGCAGAAAGGAAATCTCAGCAAATCTAGTTCACACCAACACCATTTGCTATATCTCTCCATACTCTTTCCCCTTGCAAACGACCGTTACTTCCATCATGTCTAGACATCACGTTCCACCTTACGTTCTGTTCTTTGGGAAAACAAAGCATTATTTCTTCAATTGTAAGTTGAAGCACCCTTCTCCATTCTTGTACTGGGGGTGAGTTAGGATACTGAAGTCAAATCAGTTCTTGAACTCATTCAGTGGTTAAAAGGCCAATTTAGCAAGGCATTGTAGGGGGAAGGTAGCAATGCAGGAATGAGTCAAGTGTGACTTTATTCATGTAACATTTTGAAAGAAGTCAACACCAAACTTTGTACTCCTTTCCATGCACTTCTATGCACGTGTAAGTATTTCTCTGTAGGCTTTTCCCCAACATATTTCGCACCGTATAGTTGGATGTGCAGTTTTCATCAAAGTAGCTTTTTTGTATTGCTTTTCCCAATTGCAGACAGTACTATAAATTGAGAAAAGTCCAAATATCAGGGCTGGAATGTGTTGGGCTTCCAGGTGAGGAGAAGAAGAGATTCCCCTGTCATTTCCCCAGCAAACCTCAGATTCCAATCTTGCATTAATTGTGATAAATGCAGCAAAAGAGCTCCCTTCCTCTCCCAAATCTCTAGCTGTAAGAAGAGGCCATAATGCCTACCTACCTCGTAGCTGTCTTCGGTAGATTATTATACTGTGTGAAATGCTATTGAAATATGAAAGAACGTGAAATATGAAGCCTTGGGCAGAATAGATTGAAGCAAAAAAGTGCCTAGTTGAATTTAATTGCTTGCCTCTTCTGGCTGATCTTCCTACAAGCTATTCTCTTTGCTGTGTCTGTGTTTGTGTGTAGTGTGCTTCTCACCACGAACCAACTAAGTGGGCTCCTGTGTACTTTAATCACCGAATAACAGCTTCGGCAATTCAGCAAAGGCTTCAGAAGATTAGCACGGCTCCTAGTTCAACCAATGAGCATCTTCCTGGCTTTTAACTAATTCAGGATCCACAATGGAGTCAGCACTTAGGAGAGGGAGAAGCTGAACTCTTAAGAGAAATCCAGGCACGATCATCTTCAGCCAGCTGGAAAAGCTCCAGGCTACTTCATGCAAAAGGCAGCAGATCCAGCAGATGGTTGCCTTTTCATCAGCTCTAATCCCACCCGATCATCTTCCTCTCCTCCCGGGGAAAAATGCAAAAATTGATTGCTCTTTTCCAAATAAAACGATTCTTTTTTTAGCTGACTCTGTTGGAGGGTGGACAATCTTTTGTCCTTGAGAGGCACGTGTAAGTGAATGGTCAGGGAACATGTTTGTAGGTGAACAATTGTGCATCGGAATCTCTTGTGTGGCCCCAGCATGTTTCGCTCCCACTTGCAATGCCATTAATCCTGAAAAGGGGTATCTGCAGGGTGTGGTCAAAAAAGTCAAGGGCGGATCCATGACAGGAGGAGCCTTAATCTCACTGTTGTGGGTCCTCTCTTGACATTTTGACCACACCCTACAGGCTCTCTGATCCTGAGTATCCTCTCACATGTACACACAACTCCCTCTTCCTTGTCACCCTTCCACTGTACAGTTGTGTGTCTGTCAACATGCTGGGTCTGGTTATTGCTTTAACTTGTGTTCTGAGTTTGTAGGATACACTGAAGCCCCAGATAATGAAATGGTCTATGTTTGTACAGCGGTCCCCCAAACCTAATCAAGGTTAACACTAATCAAGCTTCACTTACCAAGCTTAGCATGTTGCACAAGTGCAGCTGCAAGATCAACATGATAAGCCACGATAAGCCACAGTATGGTTTGTTTTAGGTGGGAGGCATAGCATATTATGTGAATATAGCCAATGTCTTGGTTAGACCAGCTTTAGAGTTTAGCATATTGGGGGATCCCAGCTAGTGGCTTGCAGAGATGGAGACCAAGTTCTTTCTCAGGACCAAACCTGAGACTTTCTGTAGATCCTAGCTACAATCTCATGCCTGAGGCCTCTGATCCAATTAAACCAGGAATTTCTTTTGCCAGATGTGATTCCAGGAGGCCTTCCCATCCACCCTATCCAGGCCTGAATAAAGTCCTCCTCTCCTAAAGCCTTCATTCTTGGTGACAATTATTTGGGAAGGAGATAAAGACTAGCTCTTGTCTTCCTCGGCTGCTAAATGATGATGGTTAAGATGATTTCTGGTTTAATTTTATATTCTACCTTTGCTCCAGAAGCTCAGGATGGCATACCTAATAGTTTGGCTTTCCTCCCTAGGACAGGGATGATGTTGGTGTTGGCAGGGCAAAAAGTCACCCTATGAGTTCTGTGGTAGTAGATGGACCTAAACCTAACATCTAAGCTCCTAGGCACAAAGGGCTTTGTGCAGGGGGAAAAAACACCTTTCCCATCCATCGGAGAAAGCCACCATTTGACAATGGAGAAAGAGATTGTGCACTTCCATAAGCCATCCAGTTGGGAGAGGGAGGAGCTTCTCCTGGGGAAATGATATCATGCCCCCACTTTCTCAGGAACCACCCAGTCCTTGGTCCAGAAAGGGCAGCTTGTGTCTTTGCTACAGGCTCTGTTGATGACCTCTTTCATGTGGCCTACAATAAGTTCTTTCCAGAGCCAGGAAAAGAAGTGTTGATCATTTCACACAAAAGGCTTAACCTGGTTATAAATTAACCATATTCTGGAGTTCCACAATAGAACCAAAGAGCCTGGGTTCACACAACCCACTCCCACTGACCTAGACAATAGCTTAGTATGTTGTGTGAATACAGGTGCTAGATTTGTAACTGACCCAGATAAGCATGCTGTATGAAAACAGCTCCTTCCTAATCCCAATTCACTCCACTAGCTTCTCATTCTTATTTCTGTCTTTTTTTAAAGTTCTATTGAGCTACTGGGTTTATTGTCTTATTTTGCTTCATTTAATGCTATATATATTTTAAAGGATTTGTACACCATCCAGAGAATGAAGGGTGTTGGGCAGCACGAAGTATAAGAAACAACGAAATGCAGTCTAGCCATCCGACAGATATATTCTAGTGGGTGATTTGTAGTAGGAAATTCTTATACTCGAAGACTAAGTTTGCAATGTGTCCTAACACTACTGCCCCTTTTTCCTTTCGTTGTGACAATTAGGTAGTGAGTCATAAGCCTACCAGCCTGGTGTAATGATGAAGGTGTTGGACTAAGAAAGGGATGACCCAAGTTGAAGTCTGCTCTCCACCAAATTCCCTTTGGGCCCATCCTACCCTCTCTCATCCCATGCTGCATTGAGGTACTAAATATAAATCTCATGAATGGATCAATAGATTTGTGGCTCTATTTCAAATGCCATTAAAGGTATCACAGGTTTAGAGGGTATCTTTACTGAAGACATTCTGGCCACCTGTTGGTGAACTTGACCCCTGTTTTGTATGAATTAAATCTGGGTCGCCTCAGGCCATTTTTCAAGGGTGTCCCAAAGTCCTGGTTTGAAGATCCAATTTGTTTGTGAAAATGACGGGGGTTGCCGATCCCATATGGAGGAGAGCGAGTGAGCAAATTCCAACTGTTTCCCAATCAACCAGAAAGACACTTCACACTCCTTTAACTCTTCTACTGACATCTGTGCAGCACTCTGGTGATTAGGAGAGGAAGCTGAATGGGAAGCAAGTGTTTTGTGGAATGAGAAGATCTGGTGGGTGTTACAATCTTGACATATGTTGACATCTGACACATTTGCAAGACCGGCTCAGCATATGCTAAGTCAATATTGATTGTTAGAGTGTTGGAAAACTCATGTTGATTTCAACCTGGTTATGATATGAACAATATGGGAATGGATCAGGAAGAGAAAGGAGCAAGAAGAAAAAGAATGAGAGAGAGAGAGAGAGAGAGAGAGAGAGAGAAAAGTCACAGGATCCCATGTTCAGACAGGCCTGCTCTCACTGAACAGCTGAAACTACACTTGAATAAGTGTGCGCACTCACATTATTTCAAATGTAGTTTCAGATGTGAGCTTCAAAACACTAGCTTTTGTGTTCTTGGAAATGACATTGCAGGGAGAAAGCTAGGCTTCAACCATTTCCCCTGATATCCTATCTTTCTTTGTGTGAAATGTCTTCCTTCACTTACTGTATATAGGAGCATTTTACTTTATGAGCCCTTTCTTGTATGCTTTCTAAAGTGGTACAGTCCAGATAGAAGCCCCCCACCCCGACTCCCGGTCTGGATTCTGTGAGAATCATTTGGAAGTGAGTCAGAATTTTCATGAAGGGACATTAGGCCAATTTCAAGGAAAACCTGTGATGGAATGGAATTATGAAGGCCAAGCTCAGGGATACAAACATTTTCTTAGCTCGCCAGAACCGCGTGGGAGGAACAAGAGGATGAGACTGGCACCTCCCTGAGGAATTCACACTGTTGTGGCTGGAGGACTTTGGGAACTGGGGTTTTAGTCTGGGAAGATTGATGTCAGGCCTAGCCCAAGGAACTCCAAGAGACAATGCCAATTCACTCCAGCTATGTTTATTAGCTACAACCTCTAGCAAGAATCTTCCCAGACTAAAACCCCAGTTCCCAAAGTCCTCCAGCCACAACAGTGTGAATTCCTCAGGGAGGTGCCAGTCTCATCCTCTTGATCCTCCCACGCGGTTCTGGCGAGCTAAGAAAATGTTTGTATCCCTGAGCTCGGCCTTCATAATTCCATTCCCTCACAAAACCATTCATATTAAACATTATTGGTAAAAAGAACAAAACAACTCACTGTTACTAGTCTTACTAGAAAGAACACATATTCTAAAAATGAGAAGACGAGCAATATATTTGCATAGGGTCTAAATTTAACAATAAGTTTCAGGATTGAATTAATTGTGTATTAACATTGCGTGGACCCTTTCTCTCTTGGTTTCTTTTATTGTCCTATTATGTATTCTTTTAATGTCTTCTTATTCTCTCTTTCTCTCAGCCATAGCAGAGATTTATATCAAATATGCATGCAGTCCTATACACCCTCTCAGACTTGCATGTGAATTGACACAATGAGTACAATTTAAACAGAAATAAAATCAGCTGAATGGGACAAACTGTGGCTGAGTGATCTGCAACTTCTTTGCCAGCAGTTTTGCAACTGCTGTCTCATTTCAGGCTCTTTGGTGTCCCCTTAAAACTGAAAGTGATTCTTTTCCATGCATGAATCTCCCAGAGTTCTCTTTTGCGAGATGGATTGAGATGAAAGGAATGGAGTTACAAAAATTCCAGCAACTGAACTACTTCCCTTTTCAAATCAGTATCACCCCATGCATTTTAGGAGGGACATTTTCGGGTGCTCCTTCTAGTAGCCTTCTTATGAACAGAGGAGGAGGTGGATGTATTTACTGATAATGGAGAAGCTTGCAGTTAGCTGTCTGCAAAAGGATCTTCTGAGTCTGTACAGACTGGGAACCGATTCTTAAAGTTCTTACTGTGACACTTTAGGCTTTCATGGAGCTGGTATCTGCTTTCTCCGGCTGGCCCATTGGAAGATGCAAGGAATGGAAGCCAGCTGATGTCTCTCCCCACCCACACTGGCCTTTTGGAGCAAGGAAAACCCAAAGAAAAACCAAGCAAGCACTGTGTGGGGGAGTGGCAGAGTCTTCACCTGGAGCAAGTGGTGGATCATCAAAGCACCACGACTCCAAGTTTGCAGGGAAGAGGTGAGAAGTGGGAGGGCGTCCCGCCAAAGGCTGGCTTTGCAGCCCCATAGAAAGCACTGCAAAACTTTTGCAGCATTTCCTCTGGTTTCCTCTGCATAAAGCACTTCACTTTGCAGCCCTGGTGGACAGCAAAGGACAATGTCCATATGATGGATATTGATGGACAATTCCCAGGCCTTTGCTCTTCTTTCCTGGGAATCTTCACCTAGGTTGGCCTGGTTTCTTCTTTAAAGAGAGATCTGCCTACAGCACAGAAGGTGGCACCCGTGCCCTCCACTCGGGTCCAGATCTTTATAGATAGTGATTGAATCCCTGTCTTGAGGGAGAGAGAAGAGAGAAGACTGTCTTCCTTGTGGTTGCCATAAATCAAGAGGTGATCAGTCTAGCTGCCTCTCCCCCCCCAGGAGGCCCATAGGTGTGGAAGCCCTGTGTATTTCACACTCAGATATCACAAGACTGCTTGGATCAGGCATCTTCCCAGATGGGCCTTTGGGTTAGAGTCCCCTCACCTACTACTCCATTTATGATGCAAAGGGAAGAGATATCCTCCACCCAGAAATAACTGAAGCAGGTCCTATTCAAGGAATTAGCCATGTTATTCAGCAATTGTTATAGGTGAATGAATGAATGAATGAATGAGCAAGCAAAGAAGAAAGAATCTTTAAAATCTAAATCAGACTTCTTTAGGAGCACATCAGTTTTGGGGTATATGACTCTGGATCAATGGCTGCGTGTTTAAAGCTGTCCACATTCTTCCTGCCTATTTAGAAACCATCAAGGTATTAAGAATTGGGTGGTTGTTTTTTTTAAGTTGTGGGGGTTGGTGAAATAAGCAACACTACAACAATAGTAATAATAGTAGTAGTAGTAGTAATAATAATAATAATAATAATAATAATAATAATAATAATATAATACACTATGCCTAATTTGCCACAATGGATTGTTGATATTACTATTCATCATCCTTTGAAATATTTTTTTTCTTCCTTTCAACAAATGGGTAAGGAAAAAGTCTTTCAAACAGCATACTCAAAGTTTTGGGAGTTGTTTTGTTTATAACTTAATTTCCAGGCTATTCTCCACACTTTCATTTTTCCTTTTTTAACCTTTCCTTAGGGCCACACTTATGAATTCTGTGTCTGTGCTGATCCTTTTTAAAAACAATGGAATATAGCCCCATTTCCCTGCAGGATGAAATACACCGAAAAAATTTAAAAATAAACATTATAAAGTTAAAAATAAAATGTTAAACTATATGGACCCATTTCATTGCTAGGGCAATAGCTGAGGGTAGGCTGAAGATGTAGGAATTTCTCATCAATTCTGGATGGAAGCAAGACATTCAAATATATAGGTATCTACCCTCCATAAGACAAAGCACATGTCAATAATGCATGCTGTCTCATCAATTGAACTGGTAGATTAATCAACAAGAGCCTTAATTAATTAATCGATGGAAGCTGTTTTTCATCAGGGTGAGCAGATTCTAATCAGAGACACAGCAATCTGCTTATTGTATTTATTCAGTTTGGAGTTTCTTTTGATTCCAGTGTGGTTCTGTAACTGGGAGTCAAAAACAAAAAGTCCATTTTCTTCCTAATAAGGACCTGCAGCTTTGGCTTACTCAGTTGTACGTCAGCGAGGACCTCCATTTCAATATATCAGAAAAGGTATCTGTCTTGAGGCTTTGCTCCTTCAGTTGAAACTAAATCCACTCAGGCATTGATGAAAAGCGGTGTGTCTTCTTTCTTTAGCTTCTTATGAAACACCCTTTCAGGAGGCCACCTCTGAAGTAAACATCTCCATGCAACTGATCCTTTAAAATTTCGGGGTTGGGCTTCACCCCAACCCACCAGATTTCCACTACGGATTTACTGGAGGTGGTAGAAGAAGGATGGGATTTAAATTTCCCACAGTGCACTGGAGTAACACTACAGCTGGCACTAGTAGCATTGTGGGAAATTGAAATGGCTACCTGCTAATGCCACTCAGACTTAGGGTTAGTTCCAGAACTTTGTTGAGACATAATAGTGACTGATGATTAAGAAACATTTTGGGTGACATCCTTGATATCCGATGAGTGCCAGTTTCCTACAGACTCCAAGCCTACACCATCAGATTTCCAAGAAATGCTGTCAGGGATTCACATATCATCCTGGACCATGGCTTGCTTAAACATAACCTATTGAATAAGCCATAGTTGACCGGGTTCATGGAGTATGCTAAGCCAAAAGCAAGCAAATCACATTATGGATGTCCCGGTGGTGAAGGAGATGTTCTACGCTTCTGATTAAAATGCTGGCAGGTGTAAACTCCCCCTCAAATCCTAGGACTGAGCTGAAATAACACAATGGCTGTGTTCACCCAGCACTCTAACCATGTTAGTTACAAACCTAGTAACTACATTTCCATATCATTCTAACCTTAGTAAGTTCCTTTGTGGCTTAGCATAGGATATGAACCATATCCATATGTTTAGTTTGATATACAGTATTGTGCAAACTCCGACAATGGGTTATTCAATAAGCATGTTAAGCACGTTGTGTGACTGCATCCCTTGGTTTTGTGTACATTCCTATGAATGCTGAAGAGTGCTCTTTACATGCAACCACTAGTAGTGAACCCATTTATGGGTTCCTAGCTATGTTGGGTTTTTTAGCCTTATGGTCCTGAATATCTTTTGCCAATACTGTCTTTCAATTTTAATGGCTCTAGCAGCCATGCCATAGTGATGTGGACTTGCCAAATAAATTACACAGTTTGTGCCAAGCAGTGACTATGGGGTAAGCCACACACAACAGAAAGAACGTTGCTATTTTAGAACTTTGCATACATTATTCATGGAAAAAAAAGGAGAAACGCTTGTCTCCAATGAACAACCATTAGAAGTTAGAAAAATTCCCTGCCTAAAAGACTTTAAAGTAGCCTCGATTATGGTCCATGGAAGCTATCCTCAAGGTTTAGGATTGTGCACATTTTCAGGGTAAGATTCAGTGCTGAGGAGGAAAAGTCTAACCCTTGCCTCCCCAAAGGTCGAAACAACTGCATAAGGCAAGCAGTCATAGAAAGGATGCTGAACACCATCTAGTGCTGTTGGGCAAGAATGAAGCCTTGAACTCAAAACCCAGAATTCAGGTCCCCACCTACTCTGTTGCCAATCACTTCAACTGCCTTCTCCAACCTGGCACTTCTCATTAGGTTGGGATTCCAGCTTGAAAAATGTCTTGGTAAGCATGGCCACTGGTGGAAAGGCATGCAAAAATTACATAAAACATTTCAAGCTTGAAACACTGTGGACCTGAAACATGTAACTGTGCATCTGAACTGGAAGTTTTGTTTGAACCTGTTTGTTCTGTTTGCTCAAAAGCCTCTCATCATGGTAGGAATAACCAGTTCTGCCTCTGAACTCTTTCATACTTATACATTTTGACCTCAACAGCTTTCCAATCTGAAATGCTCTGCACACCTCTCTGCACCATAGCATGGAAGTGTCAAGGAAGATCAAAGAATGGTTTAGTCTCACAGCAACATCAGCGTACTAAAGTGTCCTAAACCATACATCAAGTTCTCATGACATCAGCATACGAAACATTGGACAGAATGAGCAGTGATGTTCTCCTTTGTTGCTCCAACAGTATCATTTTGAAACGACTATCTTAATTAGGGGATATCTGAAACAGTCTTAATACTACACTTCCTCCCATTTTCTGGCCATCTGATGGAAGTAGGAGGATTGCTGTACAGGTAGTCCTCAACTTATGACCATTAGTTTAATGACCGTTTGAAGTTACGACGGTGCTGAAAAAAGTGACTTACAGCTGGTCCTTGCACTTATGACTGTCACAGCATCCCTGCAGTCATGTAATCAAAATTTGTGACTCCAGGACACTTAGCAACTGGCATGTGTTTATGATGGTTACAGCGTCCCAGGGTCACGTGATCATTATTTATGACACTTCTGACAAGCAAAGGCAATGGAGGAAGCTGAATTCGCTTAAGACTGTGGCAAAAAAGTTGTAAAATTGGGCGCAACTCACTTACTGACTGAATTCCAGTCCTTATGTGGTCATAAGTCGACAACTATCAGTACATGACACCAGAATGCACCTAAAGGAAAAAGGCTTTGGTAGTGGCAGATGGGGTGCTGGGTCCTTTTCTAGTCTCTGGGCCTTGTCCTTTGCCCAATCATCCCTGACCCCAGCCGACCCCTGGCCGAACCACCATTATCATGTGCTTGGTTCATCTGTCCTGCCTTTGAAGCTCTGCAATGAAAAACAAGATTGCTATATGGCAGAAAGACAGGATCCTGATGAAACAATAGAAACTCATTTGTACCATTTACAGATTTAGGACAAATGGCTTGACTCTGTGAAGGTTAATGATAGCTGTATCTATACTGGTTGGCCTCTTTCCAACCTCCCCCCTAACTCAAACTTTGTATGCTGCCTAATGAAATCAGCCACTTTGTTCCACTCCTTTCACCTTCTATGCATCCTCCATGGCAAATGGGGAACCAAAGAACTCATCCTGATATGATTTTTAATCAGCCTCCAATTCATAGCTTCCCTTCCCACTAGCTGGGATGGCTGGAGAGATCCTTTTGTCTTGCCGCTGCCCGAACCTCAGAGTTGGTTGATCTCGTTATCCCTTTGAAATGCTCCTTGTTGCTCATGCAAGTGTTTTGAATGTGCTGGGGAATTAATAATATCCTCGCATTTGGGAGAAACAATAGAAGCCGTCTACAACAGCTGAGTGGGGGAAACGAAGAACAGCTCATCAGCAAAGTGGCATGGAAACTTTTGCTAGATAAGTCACATTGGAGAAGTCCGTGGCTCGGGGGCCTGGGCCTGGATTGGGCCAATCTGGCAGAGAGCAGGAGGAAGATGAAAAAGATGAAAACAGCTTGTCAATGCACATGGATTTATAGGGGATAGACAACCCACAGCACTTCCAGGACTTCATTTGCAGGCTTCAAGCAGTGTTCTTCTAACTTAGCAACTTGAAGATGTGTGGACTTCAACTCCTAGAATTCCCTGGCCAGCAAGTCCACACATCTTCAAGTTGCTTAGTGTGAAAAACACTGGCCTAAAGCATCCTCAAATTCCACTACCAAAATGTGAAGGCGAAACAGTAAGTTCTTTCTAGAGCAGTGTTTCTCAACCTTGGCCACTTGAAGATGCTGGCTGTGGAATTCTGGGAGTTGAAGTCCACGCATCTTCAAGTGGCCAAGGTTGAGAAACACTGCTCTAGAGCAATTGTTTTGTTGAAACAAAGCACACTTTGCTTTCCCTGAAATCCTCAAAGCTTCTCCTGAAACTGAAAGAAAGAACCAGCAAACTCAGGGGATGTTCTCTGGTGATATCATCACATCACTGGATGTGTCCTTGCAGCCCCCAAGCCAAAGTAAGAATAAAAAAATAATAATTAAGGGAAATGGCATAATCATCTAGAAAGGAGATGGTTAGTTCTAGGTTCCTTTGCTTGAATCTTTCCCAGCTGAGTTCTCGTACCACATGCCACCCTGTTGTTTTTAAACCTCCTGAAGTTCAGAAGATCTCACGCCTTTAATTACAATCCGGCCCAGGGATAGGCAGACACGTTGGACTATTAGGAGATTAGGAATTTAAGGAACATGCCCTGGGCATTGTCATAACAGGGTTCCCCTGCAGGACTGCCCAAATCACAAACTGATAGTGATGGTAGGACCTAGTTGTATATCAAATGCAACCTTAGGTTGGCTGTATATCAACAGAAGGGTGCATGAGGATCAGTAGATTGAAATCTTGGTTACATTTTGAGGGAGAGCTCTTTAACCGCCTTCTGAGGAGGGTCCTCCATGTTGAACGTTCTGCTGAGTGATCCATTCAACCCTTCCATGCGCTCGATATTCCCATTCTGGTTAATCACTCAGACCGCTCTATGAAAGGGAATATACTTTTTCTGTTAGTGGATCATTCCTCCAGCTTCGCCACAATTTTGATTTGCACAATTTTGTTCAGTCATGATGGCTGTAAAGGAACTCTGGTTTTCAATAGGATGGGAAAGATCACTTTTGTGACAGAAGGCTATTTGCTATGGGGTTTTTTTTGTATGTGTGTGCGCCTTCACGTCAATTTTTGACTCCTGGTACCTGCCTGGATTAGTCCCTGCAGTTTTCTTGGCAAGAT
The DNA here is from genome assembly GCF_059951505.1 of Python bivittatus. Classification (NCBI taxonomy): domain Eukaryota; kingdom Metazoa; phylum Chordata; class Lepidosauria; order Squamata; family Pythonidae; genus Python; species Python bivittatus. The sequence continues at coordinate 764,643 of NW_028277055.1, read as the reverse complement.
TTCAGAAGTGATTTGCCCTGGCCTCCTTCTTCCTAGGCCTGAGAGAGGCACTGGCCCAGGGTCACCCAGCTGGCTTCGAGCCTAAGGCGGGACTCGAACTCACAGTCTCCTGGTTTCTAGTCCGGTGCCTTAACCACTACACCGAACTGGCTCTTATTTGCAACGTAGGCTACAATTTTAACACTATAATTTTACAGATATGCTCTGTTGCATTGTTGAATCATATAGAAAGTCTATGACTACTACCACTATTACTGCTAATAATAATACCACCTGGCAGGGGTAGAATGCCCCTTTAACAGAAAGCAAACTGATGAGGTGTGGACAAAAAGTCAGGATGGCCTTGAACAACATGACTGAAACTCTTCCCCTTTTTTAATATGCAAGTGTGTAAAAAAGGGCAGGGCTTCAACCATGCAATCCTAGCTGTCATCTTGACTTTTATGACCTGACCTGCATATAGCTTTGCTCCTTACATTCTTTATGCTCCTTGGTTTATTGTTGTTCACCTTCCTTCCTTCCTTCCTTCCTTCCTTCCTTCCTTCCTTCCTTCCTTCCTTCCTTCCTTCCTTCCTTCCTTCCTTCCTTCCTGCCTGCCTGCCTGCCTGCCTGCCTGCCTGCCTGCCTGCCTGCCTGCCTGCCTTCCTTCCCAAATATTGGTGAGATATGACAAAACAACTACTGTGACAAAATATGCTAGTAATTGTACAATCTTAAAAAAACAACCACTACCTACATGGAAATAAACTAAATGTAAAAGAGAAAAAGAACTAACAGTGACAATAACCAAGAGGAAATAAGACCCCCTACGCTGTCAGTTTAGTAGCAACATAAGATTAATTCTATTCTTAAATTTATTAAATTTAGGCCATTGTACATTTCGAAACAAACCACTCAGCTGTGGCTTCTGCTCCAACGTTATTATTATTTTCTGAGAAAGCCTCGGTGGGCCTTCGTGGGGCCCCGAGGCGTTCTTGTACGCAGTTGTTAAGTTGCTCCTTTTGACTTCCTTCAACGCCATCTCTCAGTTTGAGGTCTTCAAATGTCAGAAGCAGGACTTCTCAGCTGATATTGTTTTCTTTCTTGGACAGCAAGGCTTCGCGCCTCGTGCCATCCCGTCTATGATCTGAGGACTGTTAAAAAGGAACCCCATCAACCTCTGCGTAAACGTGATGCTGGATCCATGAAATATATAGTGTTGAACTGCATTTTCTTTTATAGGAGCTAGAGAAAAATGATGTCCATCTTGGATAATTATATTTAAGCTGTTCTGAAGGCCAGCTTTTAGGTGCTTTGAGTACATGCACACACACATTTGTGTGTGGGTCTATTTGTATAATAAAATCATATTTATTCATTCTAATGCAAAACAATGTTGCTAATAGCTGGTGCTTGGGGGCTTGACAGCTCCCCATTTAATTTTATTTTAATTGAAGCTGTCTTCAAAGAATGGCCAGCTGACCAAAGAAGTGCTGGTGGGTATCTTGATGCCCAGAGACATTAAGTTACCTGCCCTTGATTATGGCACAAAGAGATTCTTTTTTAGCTTTGTAAATAACCTTTCTCCCTTACTCTGAAACTGTTCTGAAGTTCTAAATGAATATTCAAAGAAGAAATCAGACAGAGTAATTTTCACCTAGGAGCCAAGTGCGAATTAAAACACACATCACTTTTAATTGCAGCTTCGTGAGACCTTCTTTTTCCCTTTCTTCTCTCCACCAACGGATGATTTGAAGGAGAATAGGTTTGATAGGGTTAAGAAGGCACATCTTTTCCATTCTTAGGGGGCTTGACATAAATAGTAGCACAGGTGGCCGTGGGGTATGGTCAAACGAGTCAAGATGGCGGTCACGTTGGTGCAATTGATGTGGCACAAATAAAAAACAGGTGAGCTTCAATGCACCATCGTGACCACCATAATCCCTTGGATTATATTAGTTATTTCTGATTACTGTTTTTATTGTATTTTAATTGGTTCTTATTCTTATTTTATTGTAAACCACCCAGAGTCACTCGTTGAGTGATGGCTGGTGACTGAATTTGAAATATAAATAAATATAAATAAATCAATGGCCACCATTTTGACCTTTTTGACCATACCCCACAGACACCCCTGACTCATTTCAATGGCACTGTTGTTTTTGTCATTGCCTAGGTTGATTTTAATTAGTGTTTTGCAAGGTTTTAAAGTTTATTATTATGATGTTTTCTTCGCTTAGCTTTTGGTGAGATACCTCCAGTGTAGGACAAGATGGTACTTAGAACAAGAAACAAGTAAGGCGTTTTGAATAGGGGAAAGACCGTTTTTTAAAAAAAATTAAAAGCGACCACATGATAATGAAAACCGGTCGAGCTAAAGGCATACTGTCAGAAGTAGAACTGCCATATTCAGGAACTGCACATACACCACGTTAAATCATGCCTGATCTAAAACTTTGCTCTAGCAGTCACTTTGAAGAGAGTGAAGAAAGCTGTGGCCTCTCAGATGCTGCTGGACTTATCCCCATCATCAGAGGCAGCACGACCAAGGGACAGGGATGTTGGAAGTTCTCCTCCATCAACATCTGAGGTTCCCATCCCCAGTTAATGATATTGGAGGAAATGGGCTAAGAATTGGGAACAAGCCACAAGGACATCATGTGCATTATTGCCAGTGATGCCAGGGACATAATTGGCATCATTTGTGTGATGATGTCATGATGCATATGATGCCACTTACCCTCCATCCCCTTGCCCCTACCTATGGATGCTCATGGAAACCATGTGAGATAGGAAGATCTAAGATCAAATTTCTCCTTGGCTATAAAACTTGTTTGGTCCTTTAGGATCATTCAGCTGAGTTTGTAGGTTATCTCCAGCCATAAGCTGACTGACCATAGTTTGTTTAACAAACCAGTGTTAGTTGGCCTTATATAAAACTTGGTTTGCAGAGCCCAAGGACTGAGATTACGCAACACACCAAACTGGAAGCCTTATGGCTTAGCACCATGCATTAACACAGCCTCTCTCTGTGCTTCAAGTTCCTTATAGATTATTCATCCAGATATGGCACCTTCTCCCAACACTTGCTAGGCAAAAAGGGGGTTGGTATAGTTTGGCTGGGGAATTCTGGGAATTGAAGTCCACACGTCTTAATGTTCCCAAAGTTGAGAAACACTGCTCTAGAGCTCCCTCCACATTTGGATGGCAAGTCAGAATTCTTTGCTTCAAAATGTTAGCCAGTCCTGCTAAATTTGGGGTTGAGGGCCTCTCGATTGAGTAGAGTCTAGATCTTTATTGAAAAGTCTTGCTCTGAGTCCCAAGATCATAATGCTTAAGACATGGGTCCATGCTTTAAGAAATCCCCAGGAGGCACCACTATTTAAGGAGTTCTTTTCTCTGTTGCTCTCTGATTCCACTGAGCCCTTCTGGTTCTTCCTAGGCTCCTAATTACCAGGCAGCCATTGACTTAACCCTGGGAAACCCCAGAGCAGTGTTCCTCAACCTTGGCAACTTTAAGATACGTAGACTTCAACTCCCAGAGTTGGTATGATTTATCTTTTATTAATGGCATATTGAGCATTAATGGTATAATGACAGGAATCCTCTGTCCATTTATTGATATGATCTTTTTTTAAAATGCACCTTTGTTTTAAATTAACAAAATTTAAAAAAAAATGGGAAGAATTCAAGTTGCAATTTGGGTTTTTTGGGGAGAGTAACGTGATGAGCCCATTGTGAGGTTTATATAAGGAGCTTTAGGCTATTAGAGAGAAGAGCTGCACAAAGACAACACAGAAGGACAGATTGTGCTATCTGGGGACAATGTATGTATTGGAGGAGTGGAAGCACTCTGGATCATGATATATGATTATGTGATCCACCTTGGGGATCTTTATGGAATCCCCTTGAAGGCCCCTTGTTAAATAGATACACCAGAAAGCCTCACTAAGGTGAGTACCAAAACAGGACTTTGGGTCGCCTCAAAAACATAGAAAGCATAGATGTGTTTTTTAACTATTTAATAGCAAGATATTTAAAGTGAAAAAATACAAATTATTCTCAGATGAATGTATTTACGGATTCCATATTTATCATTTGGCTGGCTTGATCTCTTTCATAGATGATAACATAGTAAACCCTGGAAACAAAACTTAAATGTAATTTTTAAAATAATTTTAAGATACGCTAACATGTATATACAACATGCTAACGAAACAAGTCATCAGGATCACTTTCATTAATATAAGTAATAATGAACTCATTTGCAAAATCAGGCAACTGATATTCTGACATTTTGTGAGGCCCTAAGCTGTAGCTTCTTTAATTTATGCCTAAATCCAACATGCTTTATTCTAAAGCATGTCAGGACTGGTAGCAGCTGTGGAGAAGTGGAGAAAAAGCCATTTTTGCACGCTGGTAGGTGCCCTTCTTTGTTTTCCCACCACGGTCAGCGCGAATCCAAGAAGCTTTGGGGTGTGAGGTGTTTCCCAGCTTCAGGGAGTTTCGATGGTGCTTTAAAATTCAATGAAAGGTAAGGTCAGTGCTAAGGGACTCTGCATTTTCCTCCTTTTTCTCTTTGGTATATTTTAAACATTTGCTTCTTTAAAAAGGTCATTTAAATTCAACCTAATTTGGAGGAAGAGGAGCAGTTGCCGATTGTGGGCATTGGCTTCAGGGATTTGGAAGATAATTCCTATTCTAGATGGAGACCTGCTCCTTTCGAAAGGCCAGTTTTGCAGTTAAGAGCACCCTTAAATTGTATTACTACTGCACAGCCTTGAACATCTGGAACCATGTACCAATTTCAGTTGATAGACACTTGCCTTCTCCCTCCTGGGAGGAGAAGGTTCTTGATGACACCTATGTTGGGAACGTCAAGGTTGGACTATTGCCATGTGCTGTTTGTGGGATGGCTCTTGAAGATAGTCTACACACCGCAGCTGGCCCGCAATGCAGCAGTGCAGATGATGAGTGATACCACCTCACCTTCATGTTGGAGCAGCTATCTTAGTAGCCAGCCCAATTCAAGATGCTCATTTGAAGTACGAGCCATACATGGCTAAAAGTTAGTTGCAGAACTGCCTGTTCCTGTATGGCCCACCAAAGGCTGTCATGTTCTTTGTGGGGGCCCTTTGTGGATCCTTCCATGAATCCAATATTCACAGTCAATTCTGTGTTTCTCTATGGCGGGGTTTTATTAAAATAAACTGCTACAATATTACGAAGTAGGAATGGGCTAAAAACCTTAACACTTTTTTATTGAGGATCTTGAGAGTTGGTCAGAGGTTTTTTATATATCTCTGAGTGTGTGTGCTGCTTTGCCACGGGCAGCAGATTAATTTGGAAAATAAAATAAAAGTAAGATCTACAAGGGACCAAGAGGACAACCAGCTGCAAGATGGATGGACTCAGTTATAGTGGCAATGAATGCATTGTTGGAAGACCTGAAAGATCAGGTTAGGGACAGATCATCATGGAGAACATCTATCTGTGTGGTCACTAAGAGTTGACAATGACTTGATGGCACTCAATCAATCAATCAATCAATCAATCAATCAATCAATCAATCAAGATCTAAAAGAACAGGCCATGGCATGGGTTAAGAAGGGGTAATCTTTCACAAGTAAACAGGGCCTGCCCTCTGGAACAACATCCCCCTAGAGCTTTGAAGGGCTCCTACCTTGCTCTCTTTCAAGTGAGTCCTGAACACCCAGATCTTTCTCCAGACCTTGAGCAAGGATGAGTGGAGGATCCTTGGGGCTGGTGTGGATGAAAGGTTAGTTGTGGGCTGTTCCCTCAAGGTGAAGCATAGTTCTTTCCTTGACTCATTGTTTTTCATATTTGTTTTTTTATTGTTGATTGCTGTTCAGAGTCACCTGGAATTGGGCTGCCTTGTAAATGGGATGAAAGAAAGAAAGAAAGAAAGAAAGAAAGAAAGGAAGAAAGGAAGAAAGGAAGAAAGGAAGAAAGGAAGAAAGGAAGAAAGGAAGAAAGGAAGAAAGGAAGAAAGGAAGAAAGGAAGAAAGAAAGAAAGAAAGAAAGAAAGAAAGAAAGAAAGAAAGAAAGAAAGAAAGAAAGAAAGAAAGGAAAAGCCCACAGAGCTTCTCCCTCTGTTCCTCTATACTGGGAAACAGCAGCAGACCAGAAGAAAACAAACTTTCAGCAAGTTTACTTCCTGTCTCCAGAACTCAAGTAAAATCAGTGCTGGGGGAAGGTGCAGAGTTGTTTCAATGGGGCTGTGAAATTGTCCTCCAAGACTGACTTCTTTGGCTGCAGGATTTTGCAAGAAGCCTGCCTGGGGATGCATTGAGAGTCTCCTTTGGAGCTGAAGCCAATTCTTGCCAAAGTAATCACCCATTGACAGGGCTAGGAAGACTGCAGAGATGAAGAACAATGTAAAGTTATTTTATCTTAGGCAGTTTGCCGGGATCAGCAAAAGGAATGAGTCAACTGGACCTATTAATTACTATTACTATCCTCCTTGGAATTAGAATTGCTGATAATTTGGCTGCTAATTTCTCATTTTTTCTCCTTTGCATCTATGCCAAGACAACATTTATGCCTGGAACCTATTTTCAGGGCAAGGCCCAATCCTGAAATATGTCAGACAATAATAAAGGGGCATCTTTGAAAAAAAAAATATATATATATATATATATTCAAAGATGCCCCTTTATTATCTGTCCATCTGTCCATCCGTCCTTGGGCAAAGACCCTCTAACGCTTCACCTGCCTACCTCTAATATGAGAACGACACGAACTAAGAGAGTCATGCTGGCTCAGACGTCACCCAGATTAACAAGGTCTGCGTCAGATGTTGGGGAACCAGGACAATCTGATGATAAGTGGGCTACTGGAACAAACCATACCTGGACGAGACAAGAGAACCTGGAATTGATGGAATGCTGCTACAACAGTAGACCTAATGAGAGGGGCATATGAAAGGTATGAGGGAACTATGGATGGACAGAAGACCCACATCCACGCTAACTGAGAAACAACTAGTTACCCAATGCTTCAACATAGTGAAGAGGAAGCTGCTCTCACAACTTGAGATAGACCAACTCCACATTACAACCCGGACTCAAGCAGACCTGGAAGAACAACTGGATGTGCAGCCAACACCTGAAGCTGGAACATCATTGCCACCCCCTCCATTACAGAGCACAGCAGCTGATATGAGGCATAAGATCATGGATAAACTAGCTATAGTCAACCCTCGAGTCCGATTACCAAGGCTCAGTGGAGAAGTACCATCAGATAATATGCTAGAAGATGCCAATAGAGCCCTCCAGACAATCCCTACTACCACCATAACTCAAACCAATGAACTGGTATATGCTACAGCCATTGTAATCCTGAAAATGCTTGGTTACATGATCAAGAAGAACAGCAGTACATCCTCCCTGCCCCCGCCCTTCCCCCCCAGAAAATGAGGTTGGATGCTAAGATCAAGGCAACTCAGAGAGAAGTCAGTCAGCTGGTGGAACTACCGAAGGGTGTGGAGATTAAGGATAAGACTTGGCTACTGAAAAAATATATGGGCCTGACTCCATCTGAAGCCCTAGAGACTGCTAAACAAAGGCTCACAGCACTGGCTGCCAGGCTAAGGAGATACACTAGAGAAGCAGAGGCCAAGAAGTTAAATGCCCTGTTCTCCAAAGAACTATCCAAGGTGTGCTCCCAACTGCAGTGCAACCACACAGTAACAGCAGAGCCACCAGCACTGGAAACTGAACAGTACTGGAAGAACATTTGGGAGAAAGAGAAGACACATAACACCAGTGCAAAGTGGCTGCAGGACCTGAGAGCAGACCACAGCAATCTTCCAAAACAGGAACCAGTCACCGTCACAGTAGCAGACATCCAACAGTGGGTCAAGAACATGAAAAGCTGGATGGCACCTGGCCTGGACATGATCCGCACCTACTGGCTAAAGAAAGTAACAGCAATGCATGAACGCCTAGCAACACAGATGAGCCAGCTGCTAGCAGCAGGCTCCCACCCAGACTGGCTAACACAAGGAAGGACAGTGCTGATCATGAAAGACCCTCACAAGGGAACAGCACCATCCAACTACTGGCCAATAACCTGCCTCCCCACAACATGGAAAGTTCTATCAGGCATCGTAGCTGCCAAGCTACAAGACCATATGGACCAGTACATGAGCACAGCTCAGAAGGGCATTGGGAACAACACCAGAGGCTCAAAACACCAGTTGCTCATAGATAGAGCAGTCACTTGAGACTCAAGGTCTAGACAGACCAATCTGAGCACAACCTGGATTGACTACAGGAAAGCCTATGACTCAATGCCACACACATGGAACTGTGAATGCCTGGTGCTATACAAAGTCAACAGGATACTAAGGACCTTCCTCAAGAACTCAATGGTACTGTGGAAGACAACACTGGAAGTCAACTCAAGACAGCTTGCAGAAGTGGCTATCAAGTGGAGCATATACCAAGGTGATGCGCTGTCCCCACTGCTGTTCTGCATAGGCTTAAACCCTCTCAGCCAGATAATCATAAGGACTGGATACAGGTACAAGTTCAAGAGTGGAATCACCATTAGCCACCCCCTCTACATGGATGGCATCAGGTTGTATGCTAAGAGTGAACGAGGCATCGACACACTGATCCACCTGACACGGATCTACAGTGAGGACATTGGGATGTCATTTGGACTGGAGAAGAGTGGCAGGATGATAGTAAAGAGAGGGAAGGTAGTTAAGACTGATGGGGGCAACTACCAGTGGGCCACATAGCAGACATACAGACCAGTTACAAATACCTTGGTATCCCACAGTCACATGAGAACCATGATGAGGATGCAAGGAAGACAGCAACATCCAAGGATAAGACAGGTGCTGAAGAGCCAGCTCAATGGGAAGAACAATATCCATGCCATCAACACATACGCCCTGCCAGTCATCAGATACCCTGCCGGTATAGTGAGCTGGCCAAAGGAGGACATGGAGGCTGCCGATGTGAAGACCTGGAAGCTCCTCACAATGTACGAAGGTTTCCACCCCAGGTCCAACACCCAGAGATTGTACACCAGCTGCAAAGAGGGTGGGCGGGTCTGATGAGCGTCAAAGCCACTTCCTGGATGAAACCCGGAGTATCCAGGAGTACATCACTAAGATGGCACCCAAAGATGAGCTGCTGAGAGAATGCCTGAGGCAGCAGCAGGCAGGGGAGGACGTTCAAGTGGAGGAATTACCATGGCAAGACAAGCCCCTGCATGGGATGAACCATCGACAGATAGCTGAGGTGGCCGACATTGGGAAATCCTACCAGTGGCTGGAAAGGGCTAGACTAAAAGACAGCACTGAAGCACTGATCATAGCAGCACAAGAACAGGCACTAAGCATCAGATCCATAGACGCAGAGGTCTACCACACTAGACAGAACCCAAGATGCAGATTGTGCAAAGAGGCCTCAGAGACAATCCAACACATAGTAACAGGGTGTAAGATGCAGGCAGGAACAGCATATACTGAACAGCACAACCAAGTAGTTGGCATTGTGTACAGGAACACCTGCACAGTGTATGGGCTAGATCCCCCCAAGTCCAGATGGGAGATTCCACAGAAGGTCGTGGAGAATAACAGGGCTAAGATCCTGTGGGACTTCCAGATCCAGATGGACAGGCAGGTATCAACCAATCAACCAGACATTGTGGTAGTAGACAAGGACCAGAAGACAACGGTGGTGATAGATGAAGCAGTGCCAAGTGACAGCAACATCAGGATGAAGGAGTATGAGAAGCTGGAAAAGTACCAGGGCCTGACAGAGGAACTAGAGAGGATGTGGGAAGTCAAGGCCAAAGGGTCCCAGTGGTAGTAGGAGCACTTGGGGCTGTGACTCCTAAGCTGGGAGAGGGGCTCCAACAGATCCCAGGCACAATGTCTGAGCTCTCTGTTCAGAAGAGTGCAGTGCTAGGAACAACTAAGATACTGCGCAGAACCCTCAAACTCCCAGCCCTCTGGTAGACTGAGGAAGACATATACCACCCATAGGGGTGAGAGGAGAATTTTTTTATCCATCCATCCATCCATCCATCCATCCATCCATCCATCCATCCATCCATCCATCTATCCCTGGGTAGTTACTCCCTGGTACGTGGGATCTGAGAGGATCAAGAATTCTTTCTTCTAGGATGGCATAACAAAGGGTAGGAGAATTGATGGGGAGGCAATATAAGAGCATATGTAAGTGGTAGCATCTGGCTGACTTTATCTTGGTTAAGAAACTAAGCAGGAGTGGTTAGTGGTTGGATAGGAGATCGCCAGAAAATGCCAAAGCTAAAACTAGGCTATAATCTAGATTTCCTGGAAGATGAAGAGGCAACCATTTCCAGACATTGTGGACAAGAAAACTGCATGGTTGGGTCCATGAAGTCACCAGGTGTAATGGCTCCAAGTGGTAGTCACTTTGATGGCCATTTAAATGTTAGTGATCTCTTACTCCCTTTGGTATCTCCAACAAGACACTGAGAGAAAGAACATTTAGTATCCTTTGGTGTATTTCAGGCTAATGGAATCATCAGTTAAAAGGCCCCTGATTTGGAATAAAAGTGAGGAGAAGCGAGTTGTAACCGCATTGGAGCAGATCTGGACCCTGCCCCCCTCTTCGTTCTCTCTTGTCCGACTTATCTCTCCACCCCCCATAGATATTTTGACGGTAATCTTCTCAAGAGTTGTTTGCTTGTGTTATTCTACACAGCACCAGGGCATTAGTGCCCATATGAAGAGAAACAAATCGATAAATGATTTAATTTGGAGACCCCTTGCCCCCAGTTTAAAGGCAGGACTACCCAATCCCTTCCCCACTGATCTGTGTCTTTCCTGCTCTAGACTTGCCTAACAAGATTTCTTCTGAAAAGAGCAACCTATGCGAAGCCTCTTCCTTCTTTTCTCTCCCTGGATCTAGTGTCTGGCCTTTATATAAGGTTTTATTCTACAGTGAAGCAAGACCAGTCATCTCTGCACAAAGGGATAGGCAAACACAGACATCTATTGCTTAGAGCATTTGAAACACTTCAGAAGCTACTATTGTACTCTCTTCTTTACTATATCCCTGTATGAGGCCAGGAATATTGTCTCCATATCAGAGGTAGTATGGAAAACTGGGAGCGCCAAGATCTCTAGGCCAGTCCACTAACTCAGTTAGTTCTTGCGAGACAGAGAAATGTTCATTGGGATGGAGAAATGGCAAACCTCAGAACTTTTCATTTTCCTTCCAAGAACACCTAACCCCACTTTTTCTTTGACAGGAGTTGTCCAAAAATAGCACTATACTATCATGAGTTCCTAGTGTTCCTAATACTTTCAGCCTTCCTCCACTTTTTGAGGGCATGTCCAAAAATGTACCCCCATCTTATAGAGTGCTGTGCAGAAAAACAACCTTGCATTTCTCCCCACCAGTTCTTATTAAATCAGGTGAAAGAGAAATTGACTTTGAAATGTCTTTCTAAGGAGAAGAGAACAGTTGGATAAATCCTCAAGGGTGTTGCTCATGATTTATTTAGCATCAGAGTGGTCAAAAAGCGGGTGCCAATGACTTGCCTTTCATTGTGTATTATATCCTCATGGAAGAAATCAAAAAACTTTTCCCATTAGACTTTTTCAACCAGAAAGGTTTCAAATGCATCATGAGGGGTGTGTGTATGTATGTGAGAGAGAGAGAGAGAGGGAGTCAAAAATGTCAAGATGACAGCTACAACCATAAGATCAAAGCTCTCCCTTTTTATATGCAACTCCTCCACAGACACCCTGGGATAGATGGAAAAGTTCTAAACTTAGAATACACACAGGGCTAATTCACCACCTTTGATTAGGCTACATTACCCCACAGTCCTTGATGGGTGTGTCACACAACCAAGTCAGTTGTAAATGGAGCAGCTATCTTTCTACATCATGATGAACTGGGTTAGTTTCAACATTGGTTATGCTTCTGCCCCTCCCGCCCCCCCCAACCCCCATGGTTTAACATGCTGTGTGAATCCAGCCCGTTTGGTCATTTTATAGTACAGTGCATTGTGCAAATCTAAACATTGGGATAATGCAGTTGCTAGATTAAGCCTATTGAGTAGAGAGAGGCTTTCCTGAACTCTCATAATGGGCAGGCAATCTGGTGCCTTCTAGATGCTTTGGACTATAATTTCCACAATCATTAACCTTGGACCCATGTCAGTTGTCCTCATGGGAGCTGGGTGACATCACGTAACCTAATTAGGGCACGTGAAGACCAAATTGTTGGAATGCAGATGTGGAACAGCAGCACAAAAATCTGAGCAAGACTTTTGGTCAACTTCTTTGAATGACGTGGGGTTTGTTTGGTTGCAGGTATGGGGAAGAGTAGGGGCACTGAAGTCTCCCCTTGGGACCAAGAGCGATGCTATATCAGTGCTTTTGCTGGAATTGGAAGTGAAATGCACATGAGAGTTCATGGGCCTGGGCACCAAAAGAGACATTTCTGCTAGTTGGGCCCTCTTCATACTAACATACTGGCAACTTGCTAAGTGTATCAAAAGCTGTTGAGCATTCAGCATAGATGCCACGCAAGACCGAAGAGGGTAGAGAGGAGAAGTCAACATAGGGAGAGAAGCTTGTGCTGAAAATCATGATCTTACATAGCCAGCCTTCATAGGAAGCTTCCATCTTCTTAACAGTATGAGTAGTGTAACTTTGGAAACAGTGACCAAAGATGGTTGAGCACCATTCATTGGGTTCACTAAAGTTTTGACCGGAAAGAGATTTGGTGGGAGGTTTTAATCAGGATTCCTACGACAAGCAGAGGGCTGGACTTGGTAGCCCCAGTAGTCACATCTAACTCTAATTTTATGTCTCTGAGAGGACAGGGCAATGTTTTGGGGTTTGGGGACTACACTTAACATTTTTGAGGGAGCCTGAACAGTGTACTGGAAGTAAACAGTTTGAATAGAGCTAATTTTTCCTTGGGGGAGAGTTTTGAGATGGCTTTTTCCTTCTTAAACTTAATTAACCCGATTGGACAACTTGCACTTTTCAAGGGCTTCCTGCCTCAAAATAGCAAGAGACTCTCTCACCAATTTTCAGGGATAGCCATCACAGAAGATCCAGGACCTGCAAATAAGAATTTGCAGGCACGGAATCACAAGTGGCCTACCTCTGCTTTTAGGGGCAACTGTGTGTGTGTAGGGGGAAAGGGGGTTAAAAAAAAATCAAGATGGCAACTGCAGCCATGCGATCAAAACCCCGTCCTTCTTTTTACATGTGTCACATGTGCAGTCTTGTAAAAAGGGATGGGGCTTCACAGTCACCATCTTGACTTCTTTAACACCTTCCCATGGACGAACTTGTCTGCTCTACCGTGAGATGTTCTGCCAGAAGCCAACCAGTAAGTGGACACTTTCTTTTTAACACATGCATACAGTGGAAAACTTAAAAAAAATAGATATTTTCATTAAACACACATACACACACACACACACACACACACACACACACAGAGGCAAAGTGCTTCCACCCTCTGCTTAAGAGCCTGTAAAGAACCAGATGGTTAACTTGCTGCGGACCAGCTAAATCTTCAGAAAACCCTTTTCCCTTTCTCTTTCTAGTGCAGCATAGCCTTTCTCAAGGTTATGCTTGAGAAGCATCAGAGTCCAGATGCGGATGGGCTACAGATCCCATCATCATTATGACTGACGCTGCTTGCTGGGGAGGATGGGAACTGCCATAAAAGCTGAAGACTGGGAAAGGCTGCTAACACTTGGTCAGTTGCTCAGCACTTGAACGTTAGGGATATCACTTAAAAGAAGCTTGAATAACTCCCTGGGAATAATGGCTGATTGTGAACATCAGAAGAATAGAGCTGGGTTTACCCACAAACCTGACTGGGCTTACATGGGGTTGGGTGGCTTATGGTTCAGTAGGAACCCAGCTTTATGTGCAGTTAGTGAATTGTGGTGCAATGTTTATGGTGTTAGAGGAAGACTGAGGGAGACCCAGGTTCAAATCTATCTTTAGCCATGGAAATTCATTGGTGAGTTTGGGCCTGTTATTCTCTCACAGCCCAGCCTCCTCACAGGGTTGTTGTGAAGGGATGAATGGAGGAAAGAATATTATAGTATGGGGCCTTTAGATCCTACAGGAAAGGAGCTGAAATAAATCTAACAAATGAATCAATGATCCCACACCACAATCTGTTCCTTACCATTCACCTTCATAGTAACTGATATTCAAAGACAGGCTGCCCTTAAATCTGAGAATTGCATGTTCCACCCTTGCTGAGTACCCACAGACAATTTTATCCTTTCAGAATCTGTCCAATTCCCTTGTAAAGTCCTCTAAGATAGTGACCCATACCACATCTTGTGGCAAGGAAATCATAAGATTTACTTCCTTTCTTTTGGCCATCCTGGATCTTCAGCAGAGTTTCAGCTGGGAAATTGTGAGTCATCTCTGACAAGGAGAACAGCAAAGTTCTCCATCTACCTCCTCCATACCATTCATAATTTTATAAACCACGCTTGTAACTTTCAGTAAAAAAGATGCCAGTGTTTGAAAACCTTTTCAGTCAGTGGGAGTGCTTGGAACATGTTCTTCTTTTCACCTTCCAAACCTAATCCAAATGTGTTGGGATTGTGACTCTCAGAATTCCCAGCCAAGCTTTGTGGTCCCAGCACATCTGGAGCATGCTCGGTTGGCAAAGGCCATTCTAAAGAACACCCAACCCAACTTCTGAAAAAAATGTGTGTATCACATGGAAAACTTTATTTGGGGTGCCTTTTGCTGCTTTCCTCCATCCAAGGATCACTTGGGTGGTTCCTCCAACCCAACAACTTCTTATAGCTCAAAGTTATGTACTGTCAACCTCTCTGACCACTTCCTCTGCATGGATGGGAGATCAAAGCTGGATTAATTCCTTAGCCACATGTTCCACATTCCCTGGGGGAGGTGACGGAACCACCTCCATGAACCTCCTGAGAAGTTCAAAGAGAGACATCTACGGATTCTGGAAGCCCCGCACATACACATGTACGCCCACAGGTTGATCTGCACATTTATTGCTTTGTGACAAGCCACCAGCTGCTACCAAGCTGTCGCTTCTCCTGACAACTCCCCCACCCTTTGCAAAGAGCTGGAACAAGACTTTCACCTCCTGCCATTGTACCAACAGACAGAGGTAGGAGATTCTCCTTTCCCCTTCATCAGCCTGAGCTGCCATTGAAGAAGCGTTCCTTTAAGGTTGGGCAGACAGATCTCTCCTTCACCTGGGAAAGGCAGATGCCAGCCAGGCAAGAAAATCCAGCTTCAGTGCAATAACCTAACGGAAAAGTATGGCTCATGAGCCTTTGGATGTCATCTTATTTTTTCAGGGTATCTCAGATAGAAAGAAGCGAAAGAGAGACCGAGAGAGAGAGCGCTTGAAGCACTTCTCTGTTACCATGGGGCCCCTGAACAATTGGCCCCCCTCTTGAGGAATTTTAACACAGGCACCTGCTGTCCTGGCTCTCGCCAACGGCAGCAGTTCTTGCTAGCGAGGAACGTAACCTGAAAAGATTCAGCACCAGGGAAAAACGAACAGCTCCTCTCGCACTTCTATTTATGGAAAGCGGTACCGTCGGGAGACTTGAGGGCGGTTGCAACCCCGCGGGGTTCGGCTGTGAATTTGGCTGGATGGAGGCCGGCGGAAGGAGGAAAAACCACCAACTCGTGGGCCAACGTGGGAACGCTGCAGGTAAGGAGCACCGAGCTACCACATGGCAGATTTAGAGCGGCAGGCGTGGAGCTGGGCGCCGTAGTGCAACGTGGGGAGAATTTGGCACCGAGCATGCAGGGCTCTCTCTCTCTTTCACACACACACACACACACACACACACACACACACACACAGACACACAGACCGCTCTCACGCCTCTCCCTGCCCGGCCCTTGGACCCTGGGCAGACAATGCCAGAAGCCAAACGAGGTGGCAACTAACTGTTGATCGGAAAACCTGCACCGCAAGTCTGGTCTTCCCAACCGTCAGCTTCTCTCCCTGCCTTGACACAAAGCCAGACAGCCCAGGCTTTGATTCCCCTTGGATGCCACGTCTCCTGACCCAGTGGGAAAAAAAGAAAAAATTAAAAAGCGCACACGCTTCCTCTTACCTTTGTCCGCGGCATCCAGAACAGCCGATCACATCCTTCCACCCTCTTAAATTCCCCAAAGGGGCTCTCGCCTCCTCCTTCCGAGCGCCGGCCGCCTTCCCAGAGCGCACGACGACGGGGAAAGAGGTCGGAGATGCCCCTTGGTCTTGGCTGGTCTGGGGTCTGAGAGGCTAAGGGCTTCCAGGGAAGGGGGGGAGGGACGGGGTGGGGGGTGGGGAGAAGGCGTGGGCACAATCTTTCCAAGCTTTTTTCCCCTTCCAGCCCTGCACTGCAGATCCAGGGGTGAAGAGTAAAGAAGGGGAGGGTTGAGGTTTCTTTACTTACTGAGACACCGAGAAAATGAGAGAAAAGGAGGAGATGACGGGGGGAGGGGGGGGGGAGGGAAGAGAGGAAGGAGGGGAGGGGGAGGAGACAGCGCAAAAATGCGGAGGTGGATTTCCCAGGAATTGGGCAGAGCGGGGGAGGGGGGTCTCCTCTTTCTGATTGGCAGTTCGACTCCCCACTACTTCCCCTGGACAGAAAGGGGGCGACGACTCCAGGCTTAGTTGCCACTGACTGGCAAACTGCCTCCGCCCCCTCCGCCCCCCCCCCCGCCCCGCTTCCCGTCGTCTCTGCCTTGCCCACCCAAGCCGGTTTCCTGCCACTTGGGCCAGCCAGCCAACCAGCCAGTCAGCCAGCCAGCCTGCCTGCCGCCTTCGTCCTGGTCTCCGTCTTCTCTTCTCTGCAAGGGGAACCCAGCTGCGGGCCGCCCAACTCTCGGCGGAGGGCCTGATGCGAGAGCGGATGTCCAAGGACCGAGCGCAGGAAAAGGACGGGGAACCGGGGGTGGGGGGGAGAGCGAAAGCAGAAGAGAGAGGTTTGCAAGGGGGCGGGGAGGCGCCGCTGAGCTTTGGGCTCTCCAATTCACTGCCTGCTTGCCTTCCTGCTCTGCCCCCCCCGCCCCAAAGCAGCTGAGTGGGGGGGGGGGAGGACGGGGCCTTTCGGGGTGGGAGAGACTAGGAACCACAGAGGCGGGAAGCCGCCGATCGAGACTGAGAGGGAAGCCGGAGGAAGAGGCAGCCGGCGCTCTCCAGGGTTCAGCCGTGGCTCAGCCCAGCTCAGCTCAGCTCGCCCAAGCAGGGCCCTCGCTGTTTGGAGGGGGAAAGCAGAGACACTCCCGGAACCGGCGGCCAGCGATCGGGAGAAAATTGCAACCCACCTGCCCCCTCCCCGCCCCGCATCCCTCCGAGAGGCAGCTGGGCCAGCTTGGAACCACGTGGGATGCTGGAGCTGAAAAGGCCCTTGAGTCTGGAGGGGCCCCCAGAAGAAGGGAGAGAAGAGCTCCCATGTGAACCCCCCTCCAATGTATGGTGGTGTACCAAACCAGCACGTCCCCCCAGGGAGGGGGACCCTCCAGGATTGCTGGTTCAGTGGGTGGCTCTCTCCTCTAAGCGATGCCAATCCACTCTGTAGCATTGGTAAGTGTCAGGGGGCAAAGAATCGCCCAGGTTCGCTGGAGGTCAGGGCTGCTGGCAGTGACTGGGTCAGTCCTCCTTCAGGTTACAGAGCTTCATTGGCTGAGCTGCTTTGACCTCACAGAAGGATTGAATCCTGCCTGAATGTTAGGGGACAAAAATAAATAGGTTTTGACAGTGGAATCAGTGAGGCGGAGAGGCGAAGGGTTTATTGGATGGGTTCAGGTAGGGGCTGAACAACGATCTCTTGGAGGTGCCTTGCTTCAGATCCCTGCCCTGAGCAGGGGTTGGACTTCATGGCCTTCAGGGTCCCTTCCTGCTCTATGATGCTGTGGTTCTGGAGGCAAGGAGGGGCAAGACAGAGCCCTGGGCAAGGGATGGGGACAAGTTGGTGGTTTGGTAATAGTAGCAGCGGAGAGCACAGAACGGAGACACTGCAACAGGGTGGACTTGGCAGGCCAGAGAGGGGCCTCAGGCAACACCCCCTTCCAGAATTCCTATCCTTCAGAAGCACAGCCAAAAATAGCAGGGAACAGTCTGGAACCGGGGTTCACACAGCAGGGGGCAAAAGTTAAGAAACCAAGGACAAATGGCTTGCAATGGATTGGTTCTCTCGGACCACTGAATTTACAAAACCAGAGCGATTTAAGACCACGGCACCAGTGTCTGGAGCTGAACTGCCTGCAGCTCCCTCTTCTGACCAGGGATCTCTGCTGATGCTAGAAGCAAGGGATTGGCAAGGGGTGGGGTGGGGGGTGGGGGGTGGGGGAGGAAAGGCATGGAGAGGGGTAGAAAGGAGGAAAAGGCCAGCAGGTGATGTCCTGAAATAAAGGAGCAGCATGTTTGCATTTACACATCATGCTTCACCTGGTGTGAATTAACCCATTGCTTGGATTCTCCCCAAACATAACCCAATTGTCTAGATTCACATGCTGTGTTGTGGCACACAGAGACAAACAAAAAGCTAGCAGGTTGTGTGAAAGCAGCCACCAGGTTTGTACAAAGATGAGGGAGAGAGGACAGAAAGTATATCTGTAGCAGGAACTAGTGCAAATTGGTCTGGATTTGTTTCTTTAGGCTCTCATTCCCTTTCCTGAAAAGAAGACTGTGCTCCCAACATTACTTTCAGTGGGCAGGAGAAAGTCTGACAAATTGTTGTAGGTGAAGAGCGATGCTTTGCTCCAGTTTAGGAGCAATGGGGCCAAGGGATGTGTCCGAATGCCCTGTTTTCCATTGTATTGGGGGTCATCTCTCCAGTCTTCCTAGCTTGGTCCCAAGGGAAGACCAGGGTAAGGCAACTCCTCCCATGGAGCCTTTTCAGAATGGGAAGTGCAGAATGCTGGAAAGATGTCTAAGAGAAAATTGTAACACCAGGAGTAACTCCCTCTGCCTGTTCCAACAATACACACGAAGAAAAGAAAAGTCTCCTTCAGGTCCTCAACTCTTCAGTGGAATGTGGAAGTGGTTTCTCCCAGACTATTTTTCACCTTCCCAGTCTTGCCTCTGGTCTGAGTTCCTGGTGGTCTTTGATCCAAATACCAACTGGCCCAATTCAGCAGAGCTTCTGAACCCAGAAAGGCTAACCGAGTGCTCAAAAATGTCCCCAGGAGGCATTCAAAAGTCATTCTCAGCTACCTTGAGAACAAGGTGGAAAAACAGGGGAAGAAAACTTATGAGAAACTGAAGGCAAATTTTGGCACAACATTAGCATGAAATGTGCGGAGAATGGGTGCTTTATGTCTAGAAGGGGCCAAGTATGGAAATCAGTGAATTAAAACAGAGATCTGCCAGATGTCTAGATTGGCTTCCCCAACTGTGTTGGGTTATGCTTCCCAGAATTCCTAGCTAGTATTTTGGGAATATTGTGGGAGGACTCAGGGGACCCTCACACGGAACACTTCAAAAGAAATCAAGCTGAACTGGAAAGAATGTGAAAGTCTCTTTGCTGGTCCCATTTCCCCAGATACCCTGGAATCCAATCATAACTCTGCCAATATCTTAGATTTATCCATCAATTCTTGTAGCAGTTCTGGTCCAGAGGGCATTTTAAGTGGTTTGTCAATTAGGTCCAAGGAATGGCATATCTGAATAATGGCATGGTTTTATTGAGAAATATTGCATGTCTGCAACTGAAGCAAAGTGCAGCAGTCATCTGAAATCACACTAACCACAATGGCCAACAATGAATGGATAATGCATTCGATCACCCCTGAGTGCTTTACACACATATTGGACAATGACCCCTCACTCCCACCCCAAGCCAGCTCTCTCCATGTAGCAGATAAAGGGCAAAAACTTGATAAAGCTGAGGCTGTGTGAAAACAGAGTGTCCAAATCATGTTTCTGCAACTCAGCCTATACGGTTAGTTTGAGCTTCAGTGTGCTGTAAGAACCCAGGCGATTCAGTAAATTGAGTAAATCATGGTTCTGTTACCTGCAGATACGTGTGTGATATTAACACAGCCAGCAAGAATAGAAAGAGGGGTGGAGAAGCAAAAGATAGAATTAAAGGTGTAGTGGTTAAAGTAACCTTCCTCACACGATGCCAATGGCTATGAGTGGTACAGTATTACAGGTGAAGATTAGGACTTTCTTGAATTGAGGATGACTCCAGTGGGCTTCATGGACCCATCTCTGTGGTTTTCTGGGCCCCTGTATGGAAGTGGTTTCCCACTATCTTCTTTTGGGGTGCTCTTTAGATTCCCTAGTCTGGTCTACAACCCTTACATTTTCTTGTGGTCTCCCATCAAAGTCTAAACCTAGCTAGCTCTTTCTGAGATCAGCCAAGGTCAGCTAGGGGCTCCATCTGCTGGAATGGTACAGTATTATGCATGCCAAATTCTTCAGTTGCTGAAATCCAACCTACCAGATCATACTGGGGACCAGGCTCTACATCCTGATACAGATAGGGAAGTCACTGGGTGATATTTGGCTAGCCACTGCCTTCCTAAGCTATCTCACAGATACTGTGGGGGGGGGGGGGGGGAATGTTGGGAGGAAAGCAATGTACATCATCTTGAACTCTCTGAAAGAAAGGAAGGAGGTGAAGGTACACAATGACATAAAAGTAGCAAGTTGAAATTTGGAGTGAGTGACCCTGGAAGTTATCTGGACCAGGGAATTAATTGCACCAAGCTACAGAAAGCTGCTTTAAATGTCTTTTAAATGAATTATGAATTAAGATGAGAGCCTAGATAAATACCAGCCACTACTTGATAAAAATGGGGATCCATGAATTACTACATGTGAATAAAATGGGAGAAGGAAGAGGTGCCAAAGAATCCATTTGACATAATCACCTCTCTGTTTCTTGACATGGTCCTCACCCAAAGTAGGGGCAATGGCAAAGTGCAGGAACTTTTCCATGGTGGCCCCAATAATCTGGAAGCCTCTTGCAGAAACCAATTTGGCTCTATCACTGAAGACCTTCCACTAGGAAGAATCGTTGGGGCAAAGCTGTACCGAGGACAGCTTGCTTGATTACCATTGTTAATATGAGATTTCCCTTCATTGGTGTTTAGGGATGTAAGGAGGGGTATCACTATTATTTGTGTTCCCTTTCTGGTAGGAAAGCAGGATGGATTGAAATAATCAAACAAGATACATGGTGGTTGCCTAGCAACACATCACAACAGGGAAGTGGGGAGCCAAGGTATCCTGTGGTTGCCAGGCAACAGCCACTGGGTACCTTTCAGCAAGACAGAGCTTGTAATGGATGGCATGTAATCAACCCATTGAGGTGGGCAGTAGGGGGATCCAATATTCTCCCATCCTCAGAAACCTTGAGAGAGGATTGGGGACATTGAGGTGGGATTTTGGAGCTGCAGAGAACCAGTGCTTTCACAAGTTTAAGAGTGCCAGGCAGAAAAATACACCCGCCTGTTTCGGCTACTAGTTCTCATTCAATTTGCTGAAAAAGGAATTGCTTTCACTTTTTTTCCCAAAAGAGAAGAGAATTTTGGTGAAATTCTTCTTGATGGAGAGTGATGCACATATTTAGTGATGAGTTAGCCAACAGGTGTGTACAAACGTCCTGTCTTCTAATGCACAATCCTCTCTCCAGTGGTCTGCAGCCTCCTGGCTTCTTATGCCTCAGTTTGGTCCAAAGGGAAGACGGAGGGAAGCAACTCCTCCCTAGGGGCTCTTTCAGATTGGGAAGGGTGAGCAGCCAAGGAGGCTTCAAAAGGCATAGACTGCAGAAGAACAGCACTATTGTAGGGGTCTTGTGCCACTTCCAACAAGAAAACATCACCCATTAAAAGTTGTTCTTGGGCACCCTAAAAATAGGGTAGAAAATGAAAGACTTTTTCCAAAGAGGAAGTTGTAAAAACAAATTTTGGCTCAGCATTCAATATTAGGTTGGAGTTTTCTTCCTTCCCTTTGGACAAGAAGGTGCCATGAAAACCTGTACTTTTGGACCTCTTCCTTGAGCTCTAAGCAAGGGTGTCTGGGCTGGGGGGCATGGGAGGCCAATGACAAAGGAGAGTTGTGCCATCCCAATGCAAGATCTGCCCCTTTGGTACATGCATCATGATGTTATGTGCATGTAGGAAAGGGGCAGAACTTGCATCATCTCCATGGCAACACACTCCGTCTCCAATCCTGAGGATGCCTCTGGTTCTAGGTGATGGAAAGGCATCTGAATTTCCCACCATGCTCCACACCAGTGCCACATCTGGTTTATTGGAGGACATTAAAAGACACACCCCTGAAGGGGTGACAAAGGAAAACTGCTCTTGAAACAACATTCCTAGGAGTCCTTCAAAATCTGGAGGTGGCCGTGAGTGTTCTAACTAGACCAGAATGTCCTCTCTCTGCACTTTGGGGTAGGGGGAGGACAACCGCCTTCTCCAAATCTCTTAAAGCACCTTCTCCCTGTTCTTTTCGGGGCATTCTTAGCTGTCCTGACCCAAATTTGATCTGTAATGCTGTACATTTCTTTTACTTTTCAGAGCCACTCTTGATTCTAAGCTGTTGCATTTATAGAAGATACTCCTAATCTCGCTGGCCTTGCAGAGATGCTCATTATTTTGGTGCTAAGACCCCTATCCTAAGCGTGTAATGTGTAAGTAAATCCCCATGCATATCACCGAGGATCCCATATTTTCAAGCAAGTAGTAGAGGAGGAGGATTATTCACCATATGGGGAATTTTCACCGAGAAGCATGTTGCAATTTGCAAGGCCATTGTCAAGGCTTTAAAAAGGGATTTGACAAACTCATGGAGGACAAATCTGCCTGGGATTATTTGTCATGATCTAAAACACGACCTGTTTTTTTTTTAAATTATTTTTATTTACAGTTTCTGCTGTAACATGTAAAATTGCCTACTAAAAACCAGCCATGTGTTCACTAACTTTTGGCTGCCTCCCCCCTTGTAATTCATGCAGAGTTAAATATCCCAGAATACAGGTATTTGAAGTTGGGGTTTTCTGATAGCTTTTAACCATCAGTTTTCAACTTAAAGACGCATGAATGGTTCTTTGAATGTTTACCTAAAGACGTTTAGGGAGAAGTTAGCCATACAGAAATGCAAACCTGTTTCTGCAACCCCCCCCCCCCCCGATATTACACCTGGAAAAATGTTAGTAGTAAAACCCTTTTCATTTTGGTTGAAAGTTTGGGCGTTCTTTCAAACTGCAATAGTGCAACTTCGATGTAGAGACAGAGCCACCCCCCACAACATTTTTCAATCATCAAAATATTTTGTTTTCCTGCCTTGACGTTCCTTGGGTGTTTCCCTGCAAACTGGAATTGCCATCTGCGTTTGACTGAGCTGTCTTTTAAGTCTCATTTGAGTGGGAATTCTAAAGAGCAGGACTTAACAAGCAAAGAATATTGCACAATATTCCAAATATTTGATGTGCCAGCTTTGTCAATGGAAGTCACCTGTTCACTGTCCTTTTTTGCCCAAAGACTTGAATGGGCCTGTTGGAGCCCAGTGCCCTCTAGTGGTAGCCATAGCAACAATTTGCTCACATATCAATAAACACAACTTCCTTTCTTACTGGCTTGTCATTCATACATATTTTGAACCAGGTACTGAAGCCATTCGCTAAATTCTAGAAGCGGTTTTCAACACTTTAAAACCATCTCTGGAACAGGTGGAACGGCAGAGATGACCACGCTGCCTCTGTAAATCTGCAGACCGGGTTCTTTCATTGTCGAATAAGAACACGCCATTCTTTCTACAGTCTAAGCTCAGCTAGGTTGCTTTTTTTCCCTGAAGGTTCCCCTGAGATTTTAAATGGGGTGAGTAGCTCTGCATCCAGACTGCAAATGTTCTATCCACCTTCATTCATTGATGCTGTATCAAGCTGTGACTCGCATTGGTGAACAGGCCCACTGCAGATATACATCCACTACTGAAGGTCTTCAAAAGGAATAGGTGTATCTTTCATTGATTGACAAACATTTTTTTGCTGTTGTTGATAAGGCGCTCAAAGCAGCATTTTTCCATACCTCATTTTATCCTCATGTTCTCAGGAAGTTTAGGCCATGAGATTAAAAGTGCTCGACTTAAGAACCTCTGATGAGGGCATGAAGCTGGGTCTTCCCCATCATACATTAGACTGTTATAGCTGTCTGCTACTGAGAAATGGTGCTTCATCCATCACAAAACACAATGGGTAGATGATGAATAGATGCACAGACAGGTGTGAATGAAACATATAGAAAACTGTAACATATTATGGCCATCTAATCTCCTGGATTTTTGCAGACCATATATACGGTAGTAGCCCCCATGTGCATCATCAGCTAGAAGATGTCCTACCAGATCAGAGCTCTTATTAACCGTTATCGCCAACAATTCACTTTTGTGATCTCCCTAAGAAGTTGCCATGGGTAACGTAAGACCCTTACGCTAATTTCATGTTGGCCTTCGTTTCAAGGGAGGAGTTCAGACTTCTGAACTGCAACAGATCAAGTTCAGGTTTCTGATCAGAGTTCTCGGTCTTTCCCTTGCTGTCCACTGATTAAGAAAAAGCAAGATGAGGTTTTTGAAGAAAGTGTGGATTCCCACTCATTTATTGATTTAGTGCTACTCATTGTGAGATCCTAAGAGATAACCTGCATGGTGGGAAGAGGACTTGTTTTAGCCTATTTGTTCATTCATCCTAGCCTTGTGGATTCTACATAGGAACAACTCTCCAGGGTCTTAAGCAAAACACCTCTTTCCTATCCTTTTTTAACTCACAGTAGGAAAAGCATGTGCTCCCACCCACAACATAGTCATTTTTGTAAGGTCAGTGACCTTAGATCCTTTTCAACAGAGAAACTCAAGGATCCAATTTTGGCACTAAGAGAACTCTGCGACTGCTAGGGCTTGCCAAAATTCCAGGAGACTGTTGGTGGCTGCAAATTCATAAGTTAGGAGACAGACGTATAGGGAAGTTAGGATTCAGTGAGAAATCAGAATTAGAAATGTCCTAAGCTTTCATGATCTTGAAAAATCATGGGAGGAAATATCGGAAGTATGTCTAATGGGTTTTACAGAATCTAGATGACCTAGCTGTTCTACTTGACAGGTTAGGGAGGATTCAAAGGATGACAAAAAAAGATGATACAGGGGCATGAGACTGAAGGAACTGGGGATATTCCATCTGGGGAAAAGACTTAGAGGAAACATGATAGCTATGTTCAGGTATATAAAGAGAAACTACTGAGAAGATGGTCAAGAACTCTCTTCCATGGCCACAGGAACTAGAACCAGAAATAAAGAGTAGAAGTTGCATCTACCACGATTTAATTTAAATATAAAGAAAAACTCTGAATGGTAAGATTTGTGCAACAAAGTGGAAGAGTTTGCCTTTACTTCCAGTAAAGGGTTTTACCACTATGGCTTGATTCTGCACAGTATCTCAAGCCATAAATTAACCAACCTCAGTCTGGTCTTGTATGTCAGGTGAAGTTGGCATCCTTCCAATTCTGAATCATTAAAAGAGCTTTAGCGGATTCACATTTAGGCTGGTTTGAAGGAGCCTTGCTTTGATTTGGACTAGGCATGCCCTGTCTGGGCTGCCAAGTTCTAGATGAACACTTGTTGTTGTTGTTCAGTCGTTGTGTCTGACCCCATGAACTGTATCATACCAGGCCTTCCTGTCCTTCACTGCCTCCCGGAGTTTGTTCAAAGATGAGCACTAGAGGGCAGCAAAGAGACACAGACATCTCTAATGCTCTACTGCCCTCTAGTGCTTGTTTGGAGTTTTGCAGCCTAGATGTGGTTTGCCTAATTTAGGTAGCTCTTAAACTTTTTGGATAGAGCCTGCTTTCGTTCTGGATTCCAGATTTGTATGAATCAAAAGCAGACTCCTATTTCCACTACTTATAAGCCCCCTGCTCTCTAACTAAGGCTGCTTTAATGAAGGAAATGTGATGAGAAACCAAGAGTGGATTTATGCATGGAATGGCTAGGAGGGCCATTCTGAGAGTGAGAACAAATGTGTGAGCTCAGTACGTACCTGGCAAAGTCCTGTTTCTTCATTGTAAGAGTATACAGAGTTGCTTTTTGTGAAATGGGCAGCCGTATAAATGTGCTTGATAAATAAATAAATAAATAAATAAACAAATAAACAAACAAACAAATAAATAAATAAATAACTGTCCTCCTGGGCCATTACAGAATCCTTAGCTTTGACTGCTGGACTGTTGGATCCTACAATCCTAGCGCTTACCTAACCCCTTGCAATTTCTCATAATTTTCTTTCCCTGCAGAAGAAATCTCTGTTTTTATTTTATTTCTATCTTACTCTCAGGATGGTTGAGAATTCCTTTTGCGTTTCTCAAATGATGTTTTAAGCTGATATATATATCCAGCGGCTGGATAGCGTAGCTGTTAGAACACCGCCTTTGATGCAGGAGACCGGGGTTCAAATCCCGGCTGGTACCTACCTTACCAGTAGGGGTCCTTGGGCAAAGACCCCCTAATGCTTCACCTGCCCACCTCAAAATATGAGAGTGACACGAACTAAGAGAGTCATGCCGGCTCGGATGTTGCCCGGATTAACAAGGTCCGCGTCAGATGTTGGGGAACCAGGACAATCTGATGTTAAGTGGGCTACTGGAACAAACCATACATGGAGTGCAGGGCTAGGAACAGCTCAGATCCTGCGCAGAACCCTCAAACTCCCAGGCCTCTGGTAGAGGACCCGAGATTGAGGAAGACATGTACCACCCGTAGGGGTGAGAGGGGAATATTTTTTAATTATTGGTTGGAGGTAATGAAGAGTGTGCCCATTCCTGTCATTTCCTACTACACCTCTTTCCATCAAGAAGGCCTCCTTGACTGCCCTACTTCCTCATCTAGGAAGCCACGGACAGAATTCCAAGCTGATGTCTTTCTTTGGGGTTCCACATAAATGTTGGGGAGGCAGCAGATCATTGGTGAGAGGATGGTACGATGAAAGCAAGAAGATTCCCAAACACTCTCATGGCTGCCTCATAGCTAAGTAAATGCAAGAACACAGCAGCGACTGTGGGATCAGGGAACAGGAGGATGAAAGCAGCGTTGAGCCATTGCAATGCAAACCTTTCCTACGTGTTCCGTGATGTTGCACACGTGTACAAAAGGGAAGGCACTTGTGGTGAAATCCTGCAATCCCGCATCTATCATTTTGATGAAAGCAGCAAAGTCGGTGGATCCCTTGCAGGACCACCAGAGAGATCATTTCTCCAAAATGCTTTTTCTTTTTTCTTAAAAACAAACAAACAAACAAACTTTTCATCCAACTGAATGAAAAT
Source organism: Python bivittatus (assembly GCF_059951505.1). Taxonomy (NCBI): domain Eukaryota; kingdom Metazoa; phylum Chordata; class Lepidosauria; order Squamata; family Pythonidae; genus Python; species Python bivittatus. Next base: position 737,327 of record NW_028277055.1, on the reverse strand, counting down.
GGCAGGGAAAACATTGATTGATTGATTGATTGATTGGCTGAATTTGTATGCCGGAGAAATCTTCAGGGCATGAGCTCTTATCCTCTCTAGTTTAGTGAGAAGGGCTTGAGACTTTCAAGTCCAGATCCTCCCCATTCCCCATTCTTGGATTCCCAAATTCCTTTTTCTTAAAAAGCAGGGGATGCCTGCAATAAAGCTTGCAACGTTCTGCCCTGAAAGCATGTTCTGCCTCCCAGCCACTTCCGTGTTTATGCATGAATATGTGTGGCTATGAGCAAGAGAGAAATATTTTCCCATTAGGTTACGAGCAGAGCAAAGAATACCCTGTTGCTATGCCTTTAACCATCACTCTCAGAGATCACAAGAAAACCCTATTTTGAGGCATACGTGAAACTCGCTGTTCAATTATTCTCCCTTCCATTCTTTCAACAACGCCTGTCTCCCCTCTCAATATGCACACAATTTGCTAATAATAATAATTATGGTGATCGCTGGCTTAAAGTGCAATGAGGTAATCACCTCCTTAAGCCCCAACTGTGCACTAAAGAAAGGCAGGGAGAAAAGGAAAACACTCAGCAAATCGTGTTTCCGCCTAGCCCGTCTAGAGTTGTTCATAGCATGGAGCAGAACTTTCCCTAATGTCAACTTAACACAATAGATGGGAGGCCCCAAATTGATCAGGGCAGTGAAACTAATGCAAGCTTGGGGGGGTTTCACAGCATAGACCATCAAAGTCCTGCTCAGTCGGGGAATCTAAATGAAAGCATCTTCCATGGATGGCTGGCCAGCTAGTCAGCAGGTGCACCTGCTAGGTGACCTGGGCTGATCTCAGAAATAAGACACAAAGTTGGACTTGGTGAGTTGGATGGGGGTCCATCAGGAAATCCCTGGGGAATTGAAAAAACACCCTGGGAAAAGGCAATGTTAAACCATACTGCCAAGGAAACTACATGCTCATGTCCTTAGCAAGAGTTGAACTTGACTAGAGGAAGACGTGATCCTTACAAGAGATGGTTGCCAGTCTTGGCTGAATATATCTAACGAAGAGCCCAGCACTTTGCTTGGTATGTGAGTCCCACTCTTGAATTGATCATACTCTTAGGAAGTATTTCCTTTTTGTTGTTGTTGTAATAACTTCATTAAATTTTCAAACAAGAAAGATAAAAACTAACACGTACTAATATTTAAGATAAAGAAAATAGAGAACAAAGCCAGACAGGCAGAAAGAAAAGAAAGAAGTATAAGGAAATGACTTCTGATTTTCTTTTATAACAGTTATAGACACAGATTTAAATCGAACTCTTACTCTAGGGTTACAACATAACTCATTTTTTCTAATATTTTTTATAATCATCAAACCCATATATCATAATTTCATTTTTTCTATTTCACGCAAAAAGTCCAAAAGGGGTTTCCAATCAGCTTTGAACTTAATCAGCGTCTTTTCTCTAATCAAAGCTGTCAATTTAGCCATCTCAGCAAACTCCATCATCTTTGCGATCCACTCTTCCATTGTGGGTAATGTCAAATTCTTCCACCATTGTGCATATAAAAGTCTTGCTGCTATTATCATGAATAAAAACAAAGTTCCATGAGTTTTTTCCAACTCTTTGTCCATCAGTCCCAAAAGACACATCTCTAGCTTCATTTGTATATTAATCTTCAAAATCTTCTGAATTAAAGTATGTATTTGGATCCATTTTTTTAAGCTTTTTTACACGTCCACCAAGCATGATAAAAAGTCCTCTCCTGTTGTTCACATTTCCAACATATATTTGAAGTACCTTTATACATTTTAGACAATATTTCTGGTGACAAATACCAATGATACATCATTTCATAAAAATTCTCCTTAATTTTATAACATAATGTAAATTTCAATCCTTTCATCCACATATTCTCCCATTGTTCCATTCGTATGTCATAACCAACATTTTTTATCATACATTCTTTCACTTCTTCTGTTTCAAATCCCAACAAAAGTTTATACATTTTAGCAATAACACGTTCATCATTTGTACATAATTCTGTTTCAAATTCAGTCTTAGAATATTCAAAACCATAAGTCCTTTTATCTACTTTAAATCTTTCTGATAATTTTGCATAGGAAAACCATTGACAGGTAAACCCTTCTAATGTCAAGTCATCTCGTGATTTCATTTTGAATTCTCCCTGGGAAAATTCTAATGTATCACCATAAGTTAACCATTTATGTTTAGTTATCATTTCTCTTCTATAATATGCTTCTTGTGGTGAGAGCCACCGAGGTATTTTCAGACACAATCTGGATTTATATTTATTCCATATTCTCTTAGGATGTATTTCCTAACAGTTGATTGGAATCTGCTTTCCAGTTGCTTGAGAACAGGTAGGCTGGACAGGCAACGGGACTTTATATTGGTGCGATGTCACTTCAGCTATTTGTAGGGTTCTGTCATATCCCTTCCTTAATCTTCTCAAGGCTAAACCTACCAGTCCCCTCTTACAGGATACCATTTCAAGCCCCTTGATTATCTTCATGGCCTTTCTCTGAAGTCCCTCTTGCATAGATATGCTTGAGTTAGGCCAAACCTGCTCTACCTGTTCCTTTCATTTCTCATTCCTAACTGAAGAATTTTCATGATGGAAGGAGGCAGGATACATATGCAATAAACAAATCCTTGCAAAAGATTAAAATGTTTGCCATCCCATATGAAATTCAAGTCCTTCCCTTGTTTTCTTTTGCGTCAGATTACCCTTCCAGCATTTCCCAACACACTTGAGGAACCTGGTTTCCTACTGTCAGCATAAAGCATGGGATGACTGTTGGTCTGGTCTGCTAAAACAAGAACAGTTTCTTCTTTTATCTCTACTTGTTTATCTGGATGTGGATACAGCTTGAATTAAACCTGGAACAGGAAGTCATCCCTCTGAAGCTTGAGCTGTCAAATTAACTTCTGTGGAGTCCTTGGGGTTCTCTGAGCTTGGTTGTTTTCTTGCAAATGTTTCATTACCTGACTAGGTAACATCTTCACTGCTAGAATGAAGTGGGCTTTGTTCTCTGTTTATATACAGTGGCATGCCCTGCCAGTGTTGGTGCCCCCCCCCCCGTAGTTCCTTAATTAGGGTATTGTTTACTGCTTGATTATATGTCTGGTGATAATCTTGGTGCTAATCTCTGCTTATCTGGGGAGACAATATGATTGCTGGTGAGGAGATGTTCTGGTCTTTTGTTTCCGTTTTACTGTCTCTTTTGAATAGCGTGTAGATGTTGCTTATCTCTATGTGCCTGTTGATGGCTGCCTTGTCTAAATACCAAGCTTCCAAGAATTCCCCTGCATTTTTGGATTTAGCTTGGTCTAAGATGCTAACAGTTTCCCAGTTGAAACTATGGTTAAGTCTGTCCATGTGTTGTGAGTTTAAGGAGTTTTCATCATGTCTTCTGACTGCTAGTTGGTGTTCATGGATGCGCTCTGCCAGTCTTCTGCCTGTCTGTCCTACATAGTGGTTGTTACAGTCCTTACACTGTATGTTGTAGATGACTCCTGTTTTTTCTTCTTGGGCTACTGGGTCTTTTGGTTTACTTAATATGTTTTGGAGGGCTTTAGTTGGTTTGTGTGCTACAGAGATGCCATGTGGTTGTAATACTCTGTTGGTTGTTTCTGATTAACTTCTGTTCTTATCTTGCATCCTGACTATGGAAAAACATCTTCTTTGGCTTGTGGGTAGGGGTGTCCACAGGACATGGAAAAAGAGTCAAGATGGTGACCATGATAATGTGGTTGAAGCTCCACCTATCTTTTATGTGCATCATGGACATCACAGGTTGTAGACAAACAAAAATAACACTTGTGGGAGTTACTCAGAAGAAAGACTCTGTGACTTGCTTCTTAGCTATTTTATCCATGCCCGACCTCTCCAGCCAATGTCACATGATAGATTTGTGCAAAAAAAAACAAAAAAAAAACATTGCCTCCTCTCCATCCAAGCACGTCACACTGATCTTAAACACTCTGCTGGAATCTTGAATTGAACAAGGTCAGCCTGAGCCATTCTGTTGCTTGGGGCAAAGGAGATTGTCCCTCTTGTCATCAACAAAGAGCAGGCAATTGAATTGACAGTTGTATCCTATTTCAGTGTAGGTTAGTGTTCTCAACCATATCTACTGTAAGATGTGTGGACTTCAACTCCCAGAATTCCCCAGCCAGCATGCTGGCTTGGGGAATGCTGGGAGTTGAAGTCCACATATCTTACAGTTGCTGAGGTTGAGAAACACTGATGTACAGTAGGTGATGGGAAAGTCTGATTCCCTCGTTCAGGAGTCCAGCAAACTGTTCTAAGAACGTGGAGCTGACCCCCTTTCATAGCAGCTGTGTTCAAATAACACAACTTGGTTATTGAATTAACCCCTTTTCTGGGACTGCACCATACTTTGAACCATAAACTAAAAGGGATTTAGGACTCATACAATAACTACAAAAACAACTAACCAAGATAGATACTAACCAAGTTTAGGATGCTGGGCCAAAGCAGCTGCTAGACTTGGTGAAATGCCTTGTGTGAACTCAGTTACAGAAGACTATCTGCTTGCCATCCTGCCATGTCGGTCATCTAAAGCAGCAGCTGCTTCATTAGCAACTGCAAGCAGGTTTAATGCTAATTTTTCTGCCCTGTGAATATTAAACATTACAGTTCTCAAAAGACAACCAGTCATTTAACATCAGATTATCCAAAGACAGACTTTGTTATGTGCCCAGGGGGCACCTCAGCGTTTAAAATCCTCAAAAGCTTTGAAGCAAAGGAAACTGTGCAAGAATCTCGGCTGAAATACACACCATTAATAAGAAGAAATGAATCGTAGTCCCTTCAACATGAAAGGAGCTTTCGTTTTTTTTAAAAAAACAAAGAATTAACATTGCTCTGCCAAGTGTGATACCACACATTCAAATTATTAAGAAGAACTGCCTAGTTCACACTAAGTCCAAGTAGGACAGGGCAGTTAAGCAACTTGGGTTATAACAGGGGTAGGATCTTCAAAATTCCAAATCCTGTAAATTGGGGAAAACACACACACACATATATGGCACAAGAACCTGCTCTTGAACTGGTTTCCAGTAGATTCCTGCAGGAACATCCATGGGGTGGGGTGGGAGGTGTCAAAAAATGGCAGCTGACCAACCGTGTGACCATCACCCCACCTCTTTTTTATGGGCAATGCACATAAAAAAAAACCAAAAAACAAAACTAAAATAGCACAGTGATTGTCACTATCTTGACTTTTTTGACCCCTCATTGCAGATGTCCTTGGATTCCTCTCTCTATCATGAGAACAGTTAAAGCCACAGGTATGGAAGACATTTTTCTAGAATCCAGAAATACATATTTGCCACATGCAATTACAATGTTATAAGTGCAAGCAAAATTTGAGCTCTGTGAAACAGCTGCTTAGTCCCAAGTGAATAGGGAAGCAATTTTATATTTACAAAGCTGATACATATTTCATAGAGAAATTCCACCACTGTAACTAAATATTCATAGCTGTTGTGGCCTGCTCTGCACAGGTGGGAGGTAGGAAGGGGACAGGTGGCAGAGGATTAGCCTTGGGAGATGAGAAGGTGAAAGTTTTGTGTTAGATGAGAAAAGAGTCCTCCGATAAGCTTCAAGAGTACTTTGTGGGAGTTCAAAATAACGGTTACCTTTTTCCTGGTGATGGTCCCTGGGAAAGTGAAGGAGACCCTTCCTCCTCCATAGTAGAAACCCTGTAAGTGTGCTTTAGAAACTTCAACTATTTGGTTGCTCAGATGTCAACCAGGGTGTGAAACCCACATCTGCAATTGTGCCAATTGTTTTCCAAGCACAGTTCAGATGCCAATTTTAACTTTGAAAGCCCTGCATGACTTAAGTCTCCTTATCTGAAGGAATGGATAAGGTGTGGGGGTCAAAAAAAGTCAGGACGGTGCCCTTCAGTATGCAAGTGAGTTTTTTTCACCTACAATTCCATGGATCCTCCTAGAATCCCTCTCTTGGGACCAATTTGGTAAAAAACTAAGATTAACAGAGGAAGACAAATATAAGAGACCCATTAGGAAGGGATGCAAAGAGGTTCTTGTCCTTTGTTGTTCCCCAAATGTAGCGCTTCTGTCTGGTCCCTATCCTTCTAAAAATATGCAACCATAACCATGAGGTCATCTAACAGTAGAAAGCAACAGGGGTTGGGTTCCCACTGCTTGGTTGACTCAGTGGAACATAAAGGTAAAAGTGACCTCAAATCTATCTTGATTCTGTTGGAACGATTGTATAGGCAGTAGCCATTTTATAAAAGGAAAGGCTGGCTCTCGCCATTTGAAACAAATGGCACATCATGTAGCCAAACACATGTATAGATAAGATGCCCATTTAAAAACATTTCTGTTTTAGTTCTAGATGAAGAGACATCTGTTTAACTAAAAATAAGGAGGCATCTGCTTTCACTCTATGATAAGGAAACATTTGTTAACACATTCCATTCCGTTGATAATGATTGGCTAAATCTCTAAAACTACAAAACCCTATAAAAAGGAAGGACTATAAAAACTGTCCCTGCACGGCTGCCCATTCAAAGCTAATTGATTATTTTGGATTGGATAAACATATTTCCTTTGACTCTCCACTGATCGCCTGGTGTGTTTTATTCCCGGCTTGGCACGAACCCAGAAAGGGAAAAGAAGTGTTTGATCCTTCTGACAGTCCTTAGGGGACAACCTGGGCACAGTTGTACAGGGATGTTTTTTTGGCAAGAGCATGGAAGTGGTTTAAGCATTGCCTTCTTACGGGATGTTTTCTCAGTTCCAGAGTTGTCCATGGGGACGGGGTCAAAAAGTCAAGATGGTGGCCACCACTGTGTGACTGAAGTCCTGCCCCCTTTTTTACGTGCATCGCAATCACACGGTCCAGGGTGCCATTTTGATTGTTTCACCATTGCCCTTGCTGAACATCCCAGTCTAGCCCAAAGCCCTGGGATTTCCTGTAGTCCAAGTGCTGGCCAAGCCTGACTTTGCTGACTTTTCAAGAACACTCAAGTTTGGCCAGCAGATCGTATTGAATCTTCCACCATGATGCCCTGAAGCAATCTCTCCCCGTTTCATTGGCTAGAATGGGCTACCTTCTCTTGCTTGATGCGGCTGGCCCGAAAGAACAATAATTAAGCATGGCCAAAGGAAAGCATTGGCAGGGGGCCCTGAGTGTCCTGGCAGCAGAACCCCCCCCTCCTGCCCCCCATGCTGGCCCTGATGCATGAGATTCAGCACGTATGCTGGAAAAGGGGGAAGCATTCTCAAGCTGGCGTACCTCCCCGCTCCTTTCTGCTGACAAGCGAGGCCAAATAAGATATTGCTCTGAACTGCCATTAGCAATAAAGAGGTCTCAAAGGCAGCAACAGCGCTTTCCCTTTCCTTATTTGCTATATTATTAAGAGTTGTACAAGGTTTCTGCATTAAAAAGTGATGAAGGAGATTGCTGGGTTAAGCCCGCAGAGAACAAGAGGAAAACTACACAGCACGGCTCATCTGGCCAGCACAAACTGGAGGGGCAGAAGAGGTGTTCCTGCAGTGCTTCGTTTTGGAGAGCATTTAAGGGCACATTCTTGGCTATGTGGGTGGGTGGGAGGAGGAGGAAGAGGAGGAGGAGTTGTGCTTTGCAGAGTTCAGCCTGGAAATCTTTGGTCTTTTTCATGGCTTCGCTGACCACCAGATTGGGTGGGGAAAGGGTTCCTTTAAGGGGGAGAATGGAAATTGTATATGAGAGATGCATATGGCAATCCCACTTTCCTCAACCTGGCACCCTCTACAGCAGTGTTTTTCACACTTGGCAACTTTACAACATGTGGACTTCAACTCCCAGAGTTCCCCAGCCAGTGCGCTTGAAGATGTGTGGACTTCAAGTCCCAGAATTCCCCAGCCAGCATGCTTTAAGATGTGTGGACTTCCAGAATCTCCAGAGGCTGTTGGTGGTTTATTACTGATAGAAAAAGCAGGCTGAGCCAAGGGGACTTTGGTTTGAGATTTAGACATCTCTGCTTCCAAGCATGTCCAAAATGGATTGCCTCCATTGATATATGTATGCAATGGTTTTGTGGCCAGCAGCCAAACCTTCATGGAGGAGTGCAAGGATAAGTTATGGTGAAAGTTGGGTGGGGTGTTGTAATACATATTGGGTGGGGGGGAAGGGGAGGAATCTCTGGGATTTTTATCGTTTTACAAAATCTTTCTCGAGCTTCATATAGCATTTAAAACTATTGGTTTTTGTGAGTTTCTTGCCCCAAAGTGGTTGGGGGGAGGAATCTCAAGATTGCAAGTTGTCCCCTCCCCCCCTTGCTTACAAGCCCTTTCTCTTTCCGATACTCCCTCCTGCTTTTAGAATTTCTCCCACCTCTGATGAAATTCATCAGCTACTGTAACTATGGAAGAGCTGGTTGTTACTAGGAGGGAGATCAGCTGCTGGAGAGATGCAAGAAGTTAACTCGATCAAACCTTCACGTCCAGTTCAAGCTTTGTTATTGGAGCTACGTAAATGAGAATGAAAATTTAATTTGCGGCTTTGAAAAATGCATGTGCTGCAAGGAGGCTGACCTGTGCCAGAGTGGAATGCTTCCTCTGAGGAAGGTGTGGATAGAGCATCACAGAGGGTCTAGATATTGACCCCGTCAATCTAGACCTCCTGTAAAAATGGTCAGTAGCCAAGCTTTGCAACTAGAGCGTCTGCAGGACTGTGTGACTGGAAAACCCACATACCAGGGAAGAAGGGCCTTGCAAGAGGCAATCCTCAGAGGACTGTGACTCACTGACTTACAGTTTATTCAAACTGTAGAGTCGGAAGGAACCACAAAGAACATCTTCTGCAGGGTGTGGAAGATCAGCAAAACCACCCATGAGAGGTGGCTGCTCAGCTTTTTTCTTAAAAATCCTCTAGAATCCATAATAGGTAGACCAGTGTTTGTCAACCTTGGCAACTTTAAGATGTGTGGACTTCAACTCCCAGAATTCCCCAGCCAGCATGGCTGTCTGAGGAATTCTGGGAGTTGAAGTCCACACACCTTGAAGTTGCCAAGGTTGAGAAACACTGAGGTAGACTCTTCCGGTGTTGTACAGATCTTACAGTGTGATAGTAAGATCTATACAACACTGGAAGAGTCTACCTCAGTGTTTCTCAACCTTGGCAACTTTTAAGATGTGTGGACTTCAACTACACACACACACACACACACACTGAAATCTAGGCAGCTGGGACTTTTGGTCATGATTTCTGGTTCTAGTTTCTGCAGCCACTGAAAAGACTTGACCCTCTTCCTTGTGATTTCTCTTTATGTACTGGAACACAGGTACCTTGCCACCCCTTAGTCTCCTTTACTCACTCTGAACATCCCATTTCTTCAGCCTGTCCCCATAGGACACAAGCTCAAGTCCCCGTATCATCTTAGTTGTTGTCCTCTGAACCTTCTCTCACCGGCCAATATCCTTCTGAAAATGGAGAACCCAGAGTCGTATGTAGGGCACCACCTTCTGGGGGCCTGACCCTCAGTTGATGTTGCAAAGCAAGAACTGTCAGGTGAGGGATATTTGGGCTACACAAACACAGACTATACAAGGCTGTTTACTACCCTGAGGGCTGGGTTGAAAGAAAACCAAGCTAACCTCATCTTGGCAAATGCTGGCATACCAGCAAAGGTGTGGTGGAGGTCCGGGAGCTGGGGTTTGGTAAAAAGCAAACACGTTGGCATTGAAAAGCCAAGTCCTCTTTGCACGGATGGACAGGAACAGCAGCTGGCTTGTCAGAAAGGAAGCTATCACGATCAGACGCTTAATGTCGAACCAACCGCTGGATTCCCCAGTGGTTTTTCCTGACTAAGTGGTTTCAACTGCAGCTCCTGAAAGTCAATTAAAAAGAAGCTGTGAGCATTGACTTTGAAAATTTCCCCTCCTTTCTAGATCCTTTCTACTCCCCCCCCTTTTTTATTTCCAGGATTTGATTAATCGGGACCCTGAAGGTGGAGAGCCTTCTGTTTTTGTGAGAAGGGTCTTGGGGAGGACAATTCTCCTTTGGCTAGAGCGGGGATTTGTGAATGTCCTCTGGACCTAGGAAGCTGCTGAGGAAGGAGATGACAAGTTGCCAGCAATGTTCCCTCTTGGGGTCCTCCTTCCCCTTCTCCCGGGTTCCGCAGAGGCCGCTCTCTGCCCTAATTGGCTAATTAGCATTTGCTTTGATTCCAACTTATGTTTTAGATGGGAAGCTGGGGGAGTCTCCAAAAGACAGACCATCTTGCCCATCCGTTGGCTCGGCCTGCTGTGTGGAGAAGAGCTCAGCTCTTTCCAAATGTATAAGAGTCAAAATTGTGGGAGAGCCAGCCTTGTCTGCAGTGCAGTACCATGCAGGTGGTATAGTCCCCGCAGCAGTAGAATGGACTGTGCCACTTTGGGGAACAGATGGGTCTCATCTCTTTGGAATACTCCCCTACATTTCCTGCTACTCGCAAGCGGAAAACTAGGGTGTCAGGCTAGGCTATTTATTCCGGATACATTTATTCTTATTTGAAGGTATTACTGGGGGAAAGTGGCTATTCCAGAAAGGATTTCTTCCTTCTCTGCCTCTGCCCCCTCCCCACCTGCACTTTCCAATCTTTTCTTTCTGCCGTGTAGCTCAAGATGATTGAGCGATTAGTTTTCCTCTCTTTTGAGTCTGGGCAAGCGATAAAACATGATACGAGAACTTTCATTCACGTGTGCCCAAATAAAAATCCTGGTGGGCCTGTAAAAAACATCCCGAATCAGCATTCGGAGGAAGCAGACCCATGATGGATTTTGGACTTTTAAAAAGGGGGAAGAGACCAAGAAACCATGGCTTTGGCATCCACAGGCATCAGGTAGAAACTACAATGACATCACACGTCATGACATTATTGTGCAAATGATGCATATTGTACAAATTGCATCGGTTGCATGGTGAGGACAAGAGGTTTGATGTCCCCTCTCCACCCACCCCTGCCTTGCAGACCCCCATATTTTCCTTTGAGCAGCCTTAAATGAAACTTAAAGCAATTGAAATACCGGATAGAGACAGCTCTGTCCGCAGTGCTTTGCCATGTTCTATTTTATTCCTCTGCAGAATTTCTCTCTCTCTTTTTTTTAAAATCTTTCCTGATAAACAGAGATGGGAGATCTCAGAAACTTAGGCATCCCTGTGGCATTTCAATTTTCCCCAGAAAGATATTGCCAATAATATTGATTCCCCCCACCTGCTTTAATCGAGCAGAACTAGATCTGAATTGTAAACGTTCACGTACCACGCAAAGCCATGAATGTGGGTTGTTGCTTTTGATTTAGCGTGTTGTACTGATCCAACCATGGTGGCTTAAAAACCATGTTTGTGGCTTGCCATGATTTGTGGACCTAGCCAGCTGTGAATGAGTCAACGATGGTTAACTGAAATACAGTTTAACACAGTGTGCAGCTCCAGCCATTAATGATTCTGCTTTGGAGTAGGGAAGTATCAAGGAAGACCAACAGATAAGAACACAGAGGACCTGGGCTAGAGTTGTACACACATTTATCCAAGTCCATTAAAAACCTAGCAGATGCCTTCAGACAACAAGCTAAACTTGGCTAATGTTCTCTTTTGCCTTGATGTATTTTTTGAATCCAGCCTGTTTGGTTAGTTTATGGTACAGTGCACTGTGTGTGTCCCAAACAGGGGTCATTTCAGTTACCAAGGTTAAGCCAGAAAGAAAGAGAACTACTTCAGTACTTGTAGCATGGTTCAATGAAGTCTAAGAATAGGCAGAAAGATCCCAAGTGCATTTTCAGGAAGAGACAGCATGCAGGAAATCAAATCAGTCCAATATCCAACAGGGCAGAAATCTGTCTGAAGAAATCTATTTACACTGGAGGATCTCATAACACAGCAGAACTAAGATCAACACACGGACCAAGGGTGTCCACAGGATATGGTGGAGAAAGTGAAGATGGAAGCCAGATGGTGTGACTGAAGCTCCATTGGATGAAGCAGAGCTTCAGTTGCACCATCATGGCCATCATCTTGACTCTTTTGACCACACCCTGTAGTCACCCAATATGGACATTGTTCCTCCTCCTCCTCCTCCTCCTCCTCCTCCATCATCATCATCATCATCATCATCATCATCATCATCATCATCATCATCATCATCATCTTGCAGGTTGATAGGTCCCCATCTGTTGGCCCTTAGAACTCAGGGAGTTCCACGTTACTCATGAATAAGAATATAATCCAGATTAACCTGTTACTCTGAGTCTGACTTTATTCAATCCCAGTCTAGGGCATTAGGCAATTAATTCTGGGAGCTGAAGTCCGCATATCTTGAAAGTTGCCAAGCGTGGAAAACACTGCTATAGAAGGTGCCAGCTTGAGGAAGGTGGCATTGCATTATTTATTATTATTACTTATTAAATCAATTTATATAGCCACCCATCTCATTACAGGCAACTCTGGGAGGTGTACAACCAAGCTAAAAACAGTAAAATACATTAAAAATATATAAAACAAAATAAAACAGAGAATAAAAGAAGTTAAAAATAAGGGAGACACCTTACTAATTATGCTTTTATATATTCAATCAAATAATTATGCATCTTGTATTCAATTTCCATGATTATGATTTCCCTTAAAAAGTATCCAGGAGTTGCAACTAGTACAAAACGTGGCAGCAAAGCTACTAACTGGTGGAAGTTATAGGAAGTGCATGATGCCCCTACTAAAAGACCCATATAGGTTCCTCTTGCTTACCAGGTACAATTTAAGGTGCTGATATTAACTTTTAAAGCCCTAAATGTCTTAGGACCTTACTAGGGGGGACAAATTCTCCCTTTAGGAACTTGTCCAGTCATTAATATCTGCAAAAAAGCCGTCTCAGTGGCCTATGGATCTGTTATGGAAGAGACATGTCTTCTGGAGCTGCAAGTGACCCCAGAGATATATGCAGGGTGGCCAAGAAGGGGACCATTGATAAAGCAGCATTGCACCATCACGGTCACCTCTGCTCTTTTTGTACTTGTGAAAGGAACAGTTCCTGTCTTGCAACAGTGAACACTGCTTTAATCATTTTTATAAAAGGATCAGATCCCGAGGATTACCTGAGGATTAACTCTCAGCATTCAAAGACTCTATAAAGATGCATCTCCAATTGTAGGCTTAAAAAAAAAAAAATAGGTGATTTGTTGGTTTATTTTAACAGATATTTTAAAGCGTGATCAAGAAAAAAAGAAAAAAACCAAGGAGAAACAAAGAGACTTACCGGAATTGTGTAATTGTTCAATTGTGTAAAATTGAACAAGAATTTCAAAATAACATTAGAGTAATACTATATATGACATGATTTTAACTGTTACTGAAATCAATCCAAAGAACAAACATTAGCAAAAGAATATGATAATTAATCAGACTAGACAGTTAATAGAAATTTCTGTTAACTTTAAGAAGGCCCATCCTTGTTATACCAAAACAGGCAAAATCTAATGTTTTAAGGACTATGTTAAGAGAAATCCAAATTTCATATGTGGCAGAAGTCTAAATAATAATAAAATAATAATAATAATAATAATAATAATAATAATAATATCAGAATTGTAGTCCATAAATAGTTTCCAGATTAAACTGAATTCTGTATCAGATTAATTTTTAAATATGAAATTATTTTTGAGGCTGAGGCATACTCCCACGACTTAGTCTGCCATTCTTCTAAAGAAGGAAATATATGTAATTTCTAGGAAAAAAACAGTATCCCAGCAACTGTTACCATATACTAAGACAAATCTGTATACTTTGTAGGAATGTAAAGTTCAGTAATCCTTAGCAGGAAAACAGCTGGCAGGAAAGAAAAGTCAGTATTTAAAGTGTACTTCATTCCGTAGTAAATCATCTTCCAGAATTGTTGAGCTTTATGACACTGCCACCAAATATGAAAAAAATAAAATAAAATAATCCAACCTAATCATTGCATTTCCATCAAGTTTTGGAATATGAATTGTCTATTTTGGTAATCAGTACTGGAGTAATATACCGGTGAAAAAGCATCTGGGACCAGTTTTCTCTAAATACAATATTCACTGTAAATTTCATATTTCTCTTCTATTGGTATTTCATTGTTACATATCAATTATCCTGTTTAAATTCTCTGACCAAACCTAACTGCCATCTAGCATGCAGCCTGAGAAGCCCAAAGCAGGGTTTTGGTTAAGGAAGGGCTTAGTTTAAGCTATGAGGGTATATGAAGAGGCTACAATTATACTCTGCCAGTGGACCATCAACTGTTGGTGCTTTTGTTAGTTCTTAATGAACATTTGTTATAAGTTGGGCTTTGTCAAGGGTCTTGAAAACTTCAACTAAACTTGAGCCGGCTATGGGATAGAACCTGTTTATTGGGTAAGGCCTTGTTCGTACTTGGATGAGAGGCCACTAGAAGATCCCAGGGCTTCCGACTAGACTGGACATCAAAAGATACCCCTGAAGAAGGGAATGGAAATCACTTCTGTATTTCAAAATGCTGCAGTTTGGCCCATTTGGAGATTAGCTGCATAGCTTGGCTGTACTTCTTTTTCTATTCTTTATGCTCTGAATAGAAGGAATATTTCTGGGGTAAAAAGAGAGGTGATCTACGCACAACTGAATTTATATTTATATGTATAATTTCCTCACTGATTCTGAAATAGGGAAGCAGGTGTGTGGAACAGTCAGCAACTTTCCAGCAGATAAAGCTCGAACTGTTCTTTTGTAAGGATAATTCATTAATCTACCTTAGCTGAAACTCACGTATCCTGTTATTAAGGCTTTCACTGCAAATTGTTGCTTCTTTCATTGTTACGAAACTCAGGGATAGTGATAGTGTAACTGGAGGACAGAACAAAAGGTGACAAATCCTTCAACGACGTTCAAATTCCAGAATTCCAGTTTCACTTTTCTCCAGTGCTGCACTGGCAGATACATAAAGCCCTTGCACTCACGCTTACAACTATCACATCTCTGGGAGAATGAACAAAGGAAGAGAAATTGTATCTCAACATCCCAAAAGATTATGTTCTGATCCATCTGCTGGTGGGGGGTTTCTTTCTAATAAGGTACTTAAACAGAACTGAATTGTGGGGGTGCTTTGCGAAGATCAGCTATAACCCATGAGAAAAAGTAAAATCGAGTTCAATTCCTAGTGACTACATGACACAAGCTTTTCTTGGCAACACAGATTTTTTTTCAACCTTCTAATCCAGCGACAGCCCTGGGATTCCCTAAACCTGGCCTTAATTTGTGGGCCTCACAAAGAAGAGGCAGGAAACTCCTCATTCTAAAACATAAAGGAGTCCAATAGAAGAGAATATCTGTAGCTCAGGGTTGAACTGTGGAGTTCTTGGTGCTCCCTGATCTTGGTTGTTTCCTTGCGGACGTTTCATTACCTGGCTAGGTAACATTATCAGTGCGAGTTTTCTGTCTGATTGTTTGTCTGGTGCTGATCCCTGCTTGCTTGCTTGCTTATTTATTTATTTAATTTATTAAATTTCTTACCCGTCCATCTCCCCCCAATAGGGGAACTCTGGGCGACTCACACCGAACATTAAAAACATAAATAGATATAAATACATAAAATATCAGTTTAAAAACATTTCTAAAAAAGGGGAAGGAGAGTCCAAGAAAATGAAAAATCTGAGGCTGAAGACAGAGGGTCTCTATGGGGCTAGCCATCCCCATGCTTGAGGTATTCCCTCCCCACCCCAGGCCAAGTGGCAGAACCAGGTCTTCCACTTATCTGAGTGTGGGCAACTGGAGGAGATGTGTTCTAGTCTTCTTGTTTCTTCCCTATGTTTTTTATTGTCTCTTTTGAATGGTGTGTACCTGTGGTTTATCTCTGTGCGTCTACTGATGGCTGATTTGTCTGAATGCCAAGCTTCCAGGAATTCCCTCACATTTTGAGATTTAGCTTAGTCTAGGATGCTCAGAGTTTCCCAGTTGAAACTATGGCTGAGTCTGTCCATGTGTTGTGAGACACCAGACAAACCATCAAGCAGAAAACAATACCCTAATCAAGGAAATACCAACGAGGAAACCACACCCCCACCAACACTGGCAGGGCAAGCTACGGTATATAAACAGGGAGCGAACTCCACACTCACTTGCACTGATGATGTTACCTAGTTGGGTAATGAAACGTCTGCAAGGAAACCACCAGCCTCCAAGAACTCCACAGATAAAGGAGTTCCAAGATCAAAACCAACTTTGAGTTGAGTCCAGAAATGGATTGTTAAAAATGACACACAGCTAATAATAAAACAAAACATTTGTGGGCAAAATAGCAGCAGTCACTTTTTTTAAAAAAAAATGCTTACATTTGGGGGTATTTGCACTTAAATCTTTGAACAAGAACATTTACATAAAAGAAGAGAAGAATACAGCGATTGGCATTTAAAATGGGATAAAAATTAGTGGGAGCCTTCATGGATTAGTAAGTGGTGGAATGAAATAGTTACGATATTTCTGACTGTTAAAAAAAATAAAATAAATAGGGAGAGAAACTTTGGATCACAACGTTTTATGTTACTAACATGGCCAGATATTAGATATTTTAACAAATTTAACTACCTCTCTAGTCCCGTACTGGAGTTTTCTGCCACTTTCTGACTTCATTACAGTTAATGAACTGTCTCTAAAGGAAGTTCCACATAAGAGTCTTGACCTGATTAATGCATTAACCCATTTTCTAGGTTTGACTGAGCCAAACATGCCTGAGTTCACACAACACACTGAGCTACAAAAACAGATCAAAACCCAACACTGACCAAGCCTAGAATATTGTCCAAATGCAACTGCTACGTTTGTTACTGGTAAAGTGTGTTGTGTGGACAGAATTCAAGGGCTCATGCCTCACGCCAAACCTTAATGTAGTTTTATTCATTTTTGGCTTGCCATGTTGTGTGAACCCAGTCAAAGATAATTTCACACACTGTGGTTAAACAAACCAAGATTGAATGTGATGTGAAGCCACAAGCAATCAACAAGCAGAAATAGAGCCAGTAACAGCGGCATCTCCCTCGGAAATAATGGGAAAAAATGCACAGAGCTTCACCAGAATCCAAGCAGCTTTTTAGAGCTTTTATCTACAGCAGAAATATTTTATATGCATTATTTATTCACTGTAAACAAGTTTGAGTTTCTGAAAGAAAAGCGCGGTGGCAAATTGTCTGATCTAAATAAATCAATGTTTGTTTTCCGGTAACCTGACAAAACGTAAGGATTTAAGAACTCCCTGAATACAAATCTTAGAACATACACGGGGACAGTTCACAGCCTTCGGTGCTTGCAACCCTTGATGGCTATGTTCACACAACCAGATTTTCAGGAAAAGAAGGTTCTGTGCTGAAAGGCAAGGTAAAACTCATTGTTTAAAGGACAAGCGTGTTGGAATAAGGCGTCATTGTACAGTTCTTGAGATCTCATCCTTAGAGGTGCAAGATCTCCAGCCGGGAACCATCCTGTGAAACAAGGCTAGAATTCAATCAGAGCTTGGCAATGCGATTGATCCTAACGAAATCAAGAATCTGTTATTTCAGAGACAGAAAGGCCAAACATGGGATTGGTCCATTTTGAGTATAGCGCATCGCAGCAACTCAACTATATCTTTGGTCATGATGTGAACCAGGCCAGGAAGCCACAATACGGTTCCTCTGATAGCCTCTAGCGCAGATGAACAGAACAACCGCATTTTTAAAAATTCAGGTTTAGCATGCCGTTTGAACCCAGGGCTAATGTCGTTCGTTGGGTTTTGCTTTAACGTCCTGTGCTGAGAAAACCCACTCCCTGTATTTTGGGATCCCTAAGTTTATTTCTGAATGTAGCATATCTGTAGGCCGTAACATTTATTCAGACGCGCGGCAGCTTACAGAAATGGCAATGAACGCATCCACGGCGCAACCAGCCGTACAAACCGATAAAACATCCACAGCGCAAGCGTCAACAATAAAACAACCACGTAAACAATACAAATGACAATAATCAGAATGACAGAACATCCACGATAAGACTCTAATGGCATCAATTAGATTAAGAAGTAATCCGTAGCGGTAGACCGTCCCATGATAGAATTACACAGCGGTGTCAGCAGTCTCACAGTTACACGGTCCCTGAGGATGACATTCCTCTTCCAATCACTCCATCCTCATTGCTTCCTAAAGGTACCAGATGGCCGATTCTGGTGGGAGAATCTCGTTCAATTCAAGTGTTTACGGTGCCAAGCCAAATAGGGCTTCACAGATCACACTCGGCGCTTAAGCTAAGCAGCAACTAGGGCAGAGGCCTTGAGCCCTCTGATCTAGAGGGTCTGTCTGCGGGGGTGGTCAAAAAAGTCAAGATGGTGGCCAGCCCTGTGCCATCCAAGCGCCACCTGTGTTTCACGTGCATAAAAAATCAAAACAGCTGGCGCTCGGACGGCATCGTGGGGGCTGCCCCCTGGTGGTTTCCGACCACCGCCTGCGGACACCCTTGACCCGCACAGCGGTTGACGCCCCCCGTCAAGGGGGCTGCAGCGTTTCCTACGAACTGCGTTTTTGCGTGCGCGGCAACAGCAGCCCTAAGCATAAGGCGTTGCGGGAGCCCCGCTCGCTGCTTCACCGCTGGGCAACGCAGCCCTGCGCGAACCGTGCCCTGTGACCGCCAGCAGGGACGAGGAAAAGCGGGCTGGCGGGCATAGTCCAGCCGTGCGCTCGGCCAGGGCTCCCCGCGCCTGCTGGCGGCGCCCGTGCCAGGCTGCAGCGTCGCGGGCTTCGTGCCCGTCGCTTACGGGAGCGCCAGCAGAGCCCCGCTGGGGCGAACCCAGCCGGGGATGTCTGCGGGGCGGAGAGGGATCTCAGAGCGAAGCGCCAGCGAGGAGCGGACCGGGCGGCCAAGGGCGCGCCGCCCCGGGCAGGAGCGGGCAGCGCTGGGCGCTCCGGCCCTGCGCCCCCCGCCCCCGCCCCCGCCCCCGCCTCCGCCTCGCCCCGCCAATGAGCAGCGCCGGGCGGAGAGCGGCGGCGGCCAATGGAGCGGCGGCAGGAAGCGGAGCGCAGCGCCCGGCCCGGCGGAGGCGGCGCGCTGGAGAGCTAGGGCGCACGCGGAGCCCGGGGGGGCTTGGCCTGGCTTGGCGGCGGCCCCGCTGGCGGAGGAGGTGAGGCGAGACGGGCGGGGCGGCGGGGGGAGGCGAGCCCCGGCCGCCGGCAGCCCCCGGCCCCGCCTGCGCGTTTCCTTCCCCGCGTTTCCAGACCGCGGGGCGAGTTGCCCGCTGCGGGCTTGGCCGCGGGCGGCGAGTGGCATCAGCGCGCGGCGATCGGCCGCAAGGTCGCTCCCTGGGCGCGCGGCGGGCTTCTCGGCCGGGGTCCCGCCCTGGGGGGCGATCGGGCCAGGCCGGGCGCGGTTTCCAGCGGGGCTGGCCTGGGGCTGCGGGGGCTGCGCCGGCAGCCTGCGGGCGCCCCCCGGGAAAGGGCCAGGGCGTTGACCGCCGTGGAGGCAGCGCTTGGGCCCCCCCCCCGAGCTTCCCCGACGTGGAGGGAGGCGAGGGGCTGAGCAGCCCGGTTAGACGGGGCTGCTGAAGGATGACCTTTGGGGCCGGGGGGTTAGAAAGCCCCCCCCCGGGTCTGGCGTGGAATTCAGGGGTGCCTTCTTGGGGCAGAGCAGCAACCTAGCTTGAAAGGTAGCCTGTGGAGGCGAAACAGAACATCTTGGCAGGTAGCTTCGGTTCCCCTTGACCCACATCCTGAAACTGAAATTGTTTGCTGCTCCCGCTCGACCTTGCACAACATGGTGACAGTTAACTGATCCACGGTGGATCCATCCTGTTCCCTCTGCCTTGTAGAAAAAGATAGAGAAGACCCGTCTGGAGGGTGCTATACTAAAACTAACTAGTTTGTGGTTTGGTGGGTTGGGCAAACCTAACTTTGGGGGTCCCAGTATGTAGGCCCTGACCTCTAACCTGAATGCCCCTCTGCCCAGTGGGTCATCTGCCACCAAGTGTTATTCTGTGCCTGTCACTGGTGGGAGTTTCCAGGGAGGTGCCCCCCTTCCCCAACTGTTCTTGCTCCCCCCATCCTGCAATTCCTACCTCTCTTTAAAAATGCCATTCCTAGTTTCTCTCTTATCCCTGGAGAGAAAAGGATCCAATATTTAGGGGCTCAGTAATATGAGATTTTTTTTTTCTTTGCCTAGCCTCACCCTAGGGCAGGGATGGTGAACCTTTTGGGCTCGACGTGTCAAAAATTTGGAAAATGCCTAACGTGACTCTGCTGGTGTGTCACCCCCCCCCCCCCCGAACAAAAGAGAAACTATTCTTTACGTCTTCATTTAAAAAATACAGTCCAGTCAGGTCTGGTGCTCTGTATTATATAAAGGAACATCAAATAATTAAGAAAATGAAATAAGAGTCAAACAAATTCAGTTTCTTTGGTAACTCAGACAGGGAGAATAGCTGTTGTTGAGTGTTGGTGAACACTGGCGTGTCACCCAAA
The DNA here is from genome assembly GCF_059951505.1 of Python bivittatus. NCBI lineage: Eukaryota > Metazoa > Chordata > Lepidosauria > Squamata > Pythonidae > Python > Python bivittatus. Next base: position 716,829 of record NW_028277055.1, on the reverse strand, counting down.
ATGTCGTGGCGTGTCATCTTTGACATGTGTGTCGTAGGTTCACCATCACTGTCCTTGGGTGAGTAAGAAAGAGTTTTTAAGTCTCCAAAAACTGCTATTGGAGGAGGCCTTCCTCCTCCAAGTCAAGAGGTAGATTTCTTTATTCTCCAAAGCAGGGTTTCTCAACCTTGGCAGCTTTCAGAGGTGTGGACTTCAACTCCCAGAATTCCCCAGCCAGCAAGGCTGGCTGGGGAATTCTGGGAGTTAAAGTCCACACCTCTGAAAGCTGCCAAGGTTGAGAAACACTGCTCCAAAGGGTGGGCTGTGATTTCTCAAAAAGAAAAAAGGAGGCTATGTCCCCCCACCTTGGGGGGATACATCAGCACGCCAGTCAGTCTCCGTACAGATTTCATACCCATGTTGGGAAGCAAAAGTGTGAGGTTCCCTATTTACAAGAGCGAGTTTAGACATCCTCAGTGTGAAGCTACCCCATGTTCAAAAGCATGCTCTTGGCTTCATCGCACGCCTCGGCAGGAGCATTTCCTTGAATGCAACTTGACTCTCTTTTTGGTTCTCTCTCCAATAGGAGAGAAAGGTGGTTCAGTGAGAACCAAGTGCCTGGCTTGTCGTTGAGGCTGGGAACTTGAGTCTTTCGTGGCCTTGTTCCTAAGCAGAAGAGAAGCTCCAACTCCATTTCTTTTCTGCTGTAGGATCTTTCAGGCTTCCACTTGGTTCCTGCCCCCCCCCCCGCTCTGTTGACACAAAATGGCAGCATGAAGTTACCTCAGGATTTGGAGTGAGGTGTCTTCAATGTTTGGAAGGCCCCCATCTCTGTTCCTCTTATACATCTCATTCAGCTGCAACTGAATTCAGCTTCCAACTGTGGAAGTGACTGGAATTGGATTGTTTCCCACAAAGGATCAGGTTTGCTAGTTTGGTCAGAAGATCTTCTCTTAAATCTAAGTCTTGCACTGGAGGATGACTAGCATCTGGAATACAGAGCTCCCGAATGGCTTGTGCCTAGGATTGACATAGAATCATAGGGTTGGAAGGGACCTTGAAGGTCTTCTAGCTTCTAGTCTAGTCTTCTAGCCTTTTAGTCTTCTAGTCCCCTGCCCAGTGCAGGAATCCTCATACCATCCCAGACAAATGGCTATCCAGTCTTTTCTTGAATACTTCCACTGATGGAGCACCCATAACTTCAGGAGGCAGGCTGCTCCATTGTTTACTGCAGTGTTGTCCGAACTTGGCCACTTTAAGATGAGTGGACTTCAGCTCCCAGAATTCTGGGAGCTGAAGTCCACTCATCTTAAAGTGGCCAAGTTTGGACAACACTGGTTTACTGGCTCTCACCGTCAGGAAATTCCTCCTTATTTTGAGTTTGGATCTCTCACTTGAAATAAGGAGGAATTTCCTGACATGGTAGAGCAGGAGGTGCAGCTAAACAGGCCGGCTGTTGAAAGGAAATGGGGAAGACATCTAGCAAACCATAGCAGAGTCAAGACCAAGTCAAGGTCAAGTCAAGGTCAGGGTCAATGAGGTCCAGTCAAAGGAAGTTGCTCCAAAGTGTCTGTTCTCAGTCAGAGACTTTTAAGCCCTTGGCCACCTTCTAAATATAGCTGGTGCTGATCAGTATTAACTGCAGAATCTAGGGTGCCCAGAAATCATAATCTAATCTACAACTAGTCCACTACTCTCATGATGCTGTTCCAAGCAGATGGTATTCTGTGCCTCTCTGCTCTTTGGCTATAGACACAATAGTACTGACACCTTAGCAGACTTGGAAACCATGTTGCTGGGTTAGAGATATTAGAGCAGTGTTTCTCAACCTTGGTAACTTTATGATGTGTGGACTTCAACTCCAGGTGGCTGGGGAATTCTGGGAGTTGAAGTCATAAATATCATAAAGTTGCCAAGAGTGAGAAACACTGCATTAGAGAATAGAAGAATAGTTCCACAGTGATCCTAGTGCTAGGCCCTAGATCAAAGTTGCCACATAGTTCTTCAGTTGCACCCTCAAAAGAAGATTTGTCTAGAGAGGTTATGACCTTGCTGCCCTTCCTGGGCAGAAGAGGTCTAGCTGTAGTTATCTGCACTCTGATAACTTGACAATAAATCATTATTGCATCTGAGAATCACAAGGAATATGTTCACTTCACTGCACATTGGAATTATGTACTGGGAATCTAATTTTCTGTCCTTAAATAGAAATGTTGGTTCCCGGTACATTTCCAAATACAGTACAGGATGCAGGTGTGTGCTTTAAAAAATCCTGGATGGTTTGGGACCTTAATAGCTGCCAGAACAACCTTTTCAGGACCTGAGATCATTGCAAGAAGTCTGGTGCCTTTGTTTCTTGAGATGAAAGGAAGCAGTTGCGGGAAGGGCCTTCATACAATTTGGGTCCATCTTTGGTGAAGGCCACTTAGTTCATTCCAAGAGTCCTCTTGATGTTTTAAGAATATCATAAGTGAAGAATTTCTGGTATGGCTTTTCCGAAGCCTTCTGCTTAAAACACACATTTTAAAATGCAATTCTTGTTGGCTGTTGTATATTCTTCTTCTGAAAAGACACCTGAGTTTGACTGATAGGCCAATATTCTACTGAATCAGCTCTTACAGTTTTGTAAACTTTTCTTTTTTAAATCCAGCCAAATATTTTTGTTCTATTCAGCCTATGCTTGATGGCTGAGTTCATACCACATACCTATTGGTTAGGGTTAACCTATTAAAACAAAAAACTGTTGCTTGCAGAAGTTGTAGTTGTATGTCTAAACAACTGTAGAATAACTTAATGTGATTCACATCACATTTTCAGAAGTGGTTTCCTTTCCCACAACAAAGGAAAAAAAGAAAAGGAAAGCAAAACTCTGCAGGAAAAAGACAACCCCATCAATATGATCAAGATTTAATTCAATTATAATGATGAAATTAAAGAAAGTTATAAAGTTTCAAACATCTGTAAACTTTTTTTTCTTTTTAAACGTTTGTACTTTTCTATTTAAAATTAATTGGGGTTTTAAAAAAGTGTTCAACTCTAAAATCAATCCTTCCTTCCTTCCTTCCTTCCTTCCTTCCTTCCTTCCTTCCTTCCTTCCTTCCTTCCTTCCTTCCTTCCTTCCTTCCTTCCTTCCTTCCTTCCTTCCTTCCTTCCTTGATTTCCAGGTATCTCTCTCTCTCTCTCTCTCTTTCTCTCTCTCTCTCTCTTTTCTTTTCTTTTCAACCATAGAATTTATTGTGTAATAGGTTAGTTTTTTTAAAAAAATAATGTAGTCTTTTACATTATGGTAATATAATAATATAGTTTATAATACAGTACATATTAGTAACTTATACTTTTAAGAATTGTTAATTGTAATGTTTCAAGGGGAGGGAAGAAATAGATAAAAACACATAGAACCGTAAGGTACCTCACCCCGGTTCAGTCTAGTCTAGTGTGTTGTGAGAACTCAGCCCATGATTCCCAAGTGAATGAGTAAAATTCCTGGGTGGAGAAGTGTGTGTGTGGGAGGGAAGACACGTGTTTATTGAGATACAGAGAGAGCCTGTTACAGACATTGGGATAAACTTGAGGAACAGGAGGAAGAGCTGCAACCAAGACAACAGTCAGATAAAAGAAATCTGAGTCCGGGGTGGAAATGTAATTTGAGAAAGTGTCTCAGACAAGACACTCCCCACGTCTCAGGAAGATAAAGAGAGGGAGTGGGGAAGCACATTCAGACGTGCAAGATTCTGTTACTATAACTTTATAATAAAAGTAGTCTTAGCATTCATAACTTTGGTTTCCTAGTCTAGTCTGCCTCAAAGGGCCGATGGGGCCTCTGCCTCGCGCAAGCAGGGTGTGAAGCCACAATGAGAATTGGATGTGTTTGTTTGTAATAGGACTTTGGAGCCAGCCAAGCAGGAGATAATTCTGCTTAAATAAAGTGACTTTGATTTCTGGCTTTCTACAAAGAAAGACCCCAGGGGATGAAATGACATTTCAAATAGTTACCCAGGGAAGACCAATCCAGAGCCTTGTGGCTTTTTAAAGACCAGTAAAGTTAGCGTTAGCCTTTTAAAGTGCTATCACATGCTCCGTGGTTGTTTTGTCATCTTCCTGGGGAATTCAATCATCTGGCGGATGAGTACCCATTTTTCTATCAAAATGGCTTCTTGGCCTGAGTCCATTAAAAGCCAATATTTGTTAAAATTGTGCTTCTGCAGAAATGGCTTAAATGCAGGCTTCCTGCCAAGTTGTGGGGCAGCTATGGAGGTGTAATGGTCCCTGTGGACACTGCTCTTAGTGACCACCAGATTCCTTCCCTACCTTACCCATAAATCTTTAAAAATGAAGCCTTTTGCATTCTCTTTAATAAATAAAAATGGTATTTGATCACAGCCTGGAGCCTTCACAATGTGCTCAGCTGTGCAGAAGAGCTAAGCTGGAGGTGTAGTGAGTCTTCTCGAGAGAGGTGGGTGGGCTTTTAAACATGCTTTGGGGCATCTGGCCAGACCGATCGTAGCTGATGAATACAGGTAGTTTCCCCATGGAATCTGTTTTGTGAGTGTGCCTCGAATGCCACTGTGGGTTTAAAGGGGTTGCTGGTTCTTCAACTGCGTGTTCTTTTCCTTCTGCAGAACCTGCTGGAGTCATGTGGCCCATCTTCTGGGCGAGCGTGCGAACCTATGCTCCTTACGTTACCTTCCCTGTAGCCTTTGTGGTCGGGGTGGTAGGCTACCATCTCGAGTGGTTCATCCGGGGCAAGCCACCTCCACAGACACCTGAGGACGAGAAGAGCATCTCAGAAAGACGTGAGGACCGCAAGCTCCAAGAGAGTGTTGGGAAGGACCTTACCCAAGTGGTCAGCCTCAAGGACAAGCTGGAATTTGCCCCCAAAGCTGTTCTCAATCGGAACCGGCCCGAGAAAAGTTAAGGAAGCTGGCCTTTTTCTTCCTGGCCAATCAGTTTTTCTTTCATTTGAGGTCTGAATTCTTTGATTTTGAATGTTGGTCTTCTGTTTCATATCATTGTTGAGCCCACCAGCCCATGCAATGTATATTTGCCATTCTCACCAGCTTTGGCGGATTCCTACAGCTGCTGAGATCCCACGGAGATGAGGATGGACTTTATGAATCTTGGTATTTGGCACTGCCTGCAGAATGTCTGATCTTCCATAAGAAGGTTATCTATCTTTTGATGGAACTGCCTCCATAGCTATGGCAAAGGCTCAATTAGTTCACATCCCAAAGGTTAATTCACATCCAAGGAAGGATTTGGCTTTTAAAAGGACTGCCCCAAAGTACGTAGACCTCTTTTAAGGGAAGATCTCTTCTTCAGATGGCTTGGAGACTTTTTGACTCTGGACAGGCAAATGAAAAACTGTTCCTGTTTCTACTGGAAACCTTCTCAGTTCAAGGAGAGAACTCTGACTGCTGCCTGAGGCCACCGTTGACCATATTTGCACTGTTGCCTCTCAGGAAATTGTGCATTTCTTTCCCTGGAAATTTCTGTTGAAGAGATTGTGCTGGTTTTTTTGGAACACCGATCCATTGTTGAAATTAAAAATTTAAATCAGTTTCCATGTTTGGGGAGCCTTGTATTTTATGCGTGGGAGGGTGAGTAGGTGGGGATAAATCTATTTGCAAATTGTATTAGTTGGGTCTTTGCATTGCAAACCGCTTGAGATTCTCACCAATGTATTAGTGGTTCCTCAGTAATCAGGAATGATGGAGAAATTTCCCCAGAAGACAGTTCATACCTTGCTTCTGGATCTTCCTCTACAGCAGTGTTTCTCAACCTTGGCAATTTTAAGAAGTGTAGACTTCAACTCCCAGAATTCCCCAGCCAGAATTCTGGGAGATGAAGTCCACACATCTTAAAGGAGCTGAGGTTGAGAAACATTGCTGTACAGCATACAACTCCAAGAAAATTGTCAAATGTATTGAGCAGGCCAGCATATGGATCAGAACCATCCATTTCCATTATGGAGTCCTTGGGGGATGTAAAAAGGAAAAGATTTGGAGTTTTTGGAAGCTGAAAAATGGATGGCAGATTGTATCCTGCATTCTGTTTCCCCTGTGCATGAACACAATGCACACCTATAGATACAGACATGCTTCCGCACAATGAAAATACAAACACAGAGTCTATGGCTGTGTTCATGTAGCATCTTATCCTGACTACTAAATTAGGGTCTACATAGAGTACATTTGGGGCTACTTACAGTACATTAAACCATTAATGAACGGAATGAGTTGGAAAACGGCAACACGTTAATTTAGGAACACAAAGCAAATTAAAAACAAGTTGGGCAAGGGTGTCTGACAAGTGTCACTGTTTGGTTTCTGACTGACCTGATGAAGCACGCGTGTGGCTTGAGGGCTGCAACTCGTAGGATGTTTATTTTATCTAAATGGATCAAAGTAACCTTGAATCTGCTGGAAACTTAACTTTCAGGTCTGGTCTGTTCAGACACGCCTCTTCTTCCCCACCGCTGTGTGTTTTGTTGCAATCTGGCCCTCGATGCCCTCCAAATCAAAAGAGAAAAAAGAGTTGTTATCTGCAACGTGTGGGTATGTGTATGAGAGATTATGGGCTGTTCGTGTGTGTGCATGTGTGTGTGTGTGTGCACAACCTGGAGTCAGTCTTGATTCCTGTGACTGCCAGTTTTGGCAACATTTTCAGAAGTGGTTTGCCCTGGCCTCCTCCTTCCTAGGGCTGAGGGAGAGGGACTGGCTCAAGGTCACCCGGCCGGCTTCGTGCCTAAGGCAGGACTAGAACCTACGGCAGTGTTGTCCAAACTTGGCCACTTTAAGATGAGTGGACTTCAATTCCCATGGCTGGCTGGGGAATTCTGGGAGTTGAAGTCCACTCATCTTAAAGTGGCCAAGTTTGCACAACACTGACCTACGGTCTCCGAGTTCCTAGCCTGATCCTTTAACCACGGCATCAAATTCTCTCCTTTTTGTAGTGATAGACTACCACAAAAACTCTACATAACAACATTGACAGCTGTTCCAGTGAAGACGATCTTAGCTTTAAAAATAAACCAAACATAAAAGCCAAAAGAAAAGAAACAAGACTGCAATTAATATGAAGACCATGAAGGTGATGTAAATATAGTAACATGAAAGTGAAGTTTAAAAAGCTAAGGTAACCAACAGGGTGATCACGCTGTCATAGGTGGGGCTTGATTGCATCATGGTGGCCAGCATGTTGACCATTTTGACCCTCTAACCCCCGCGGATACCTTGATAACTAGAATTTAGAATATGAAAGGCAACTGGCTGTGTTGGATTTCCCATCGATGAAACATCCGCTTGACTTTAAATTTAGGAGAGTGCCGTTTTTTAAAATATAAAAACGTTGATGCTGTTTATGTATGTATGAACCCATTCATTGGTTTAAAAGAATTTTACAAAAAAATGAGACCACTCAGAAATAGATAACCCATGGTTGTTCCCTTTGCCGTCCACTTTGCCATCACTGCTGCCTCTAAAAAACGGAATAAAAAGTTTGAATGAAAGAGGGATGAAAAAGGACTGCTATGCAATAGATCGAGGAAGAACAAGGGAAAGCAACTGACTTTCAAAAATTGGTGTCAGGGTGGAGTAATAGTAAAGCATTTTTTAAAAAACGGTGGCTGAAATTGCATGCCCGCTTTCCAAGAAGGAAATGAAATTTGCTTCCAGGGTGATGGTCTTTGGAACTTGTGTTTTGCATGTTCTGAAGTTGTGGCATCAATGTGCTTGCACAGTTCGGCTTGGTTTTAAATAGTTTATAGAGATCTGAATGCTTGTAAACGAACACTGCTTTGCTTTTTGATTTGTTCATGGTATTCTCATTATTAATTATGAATGTATCATGCTTCAGTTTAGGAAGTCAGAATGGTTTAAACACCATTTGCAGAAGTCTTTCATGAAGTCAGTTACAGCGTCTCCAGTTTCAACTATAACCCTGGGTATTCTTGGACTGTTCACTTATCCATATACAGGTATTACTGATTTAGCGACTGCCTCATTTAGTGACCATTCGCAGTTACGAAGGTGATGAAAAAGTTACTTTGCGACCAATCCTTGCGTTTATGACCTTTGCAGGTCTGTAAAGCAAAAGAAAATGGAAGAAAGATCATAAGCACCCTTGTGGTTTCACTTAGCGACTGCTTTGCTTAACAACTGAGTTGCCAGTCCCAATTGCAGTCGCTAAATGAGGATGACCCGAATGCACTGTAAGTCCTAAAACACACAAAAGGACAGGCTAATGTAGCAGCTCATTCTTGCCAAGTTTTTCCTATTGCTCCAGTAAGTTTTTTACCGCCAAGTCCTGTTCAGCAGGATCTGAGAGATGGCTCTATGTGAAGATCCAAGAGAGTTTCATCTGCATGGACTTTGTAGCAGGGCTTTCTCAATGGTGGCCCCTCACGTGGAAGAACTTGGAGAGAGTATTTAGAGATGTCAAGTGTTGGTATCTACCCATGTGGATTAGTGCCATTATAATGCATTCGTTTGAGGATGGTTGTCTTGTTTTTAATCTGCTTTTTTCTCTGTTCATGGCACCAAGATGTTGGAAGCAGAGGGACATAGAAATGTTAATCAGTAAATCATTTGTTTTTTACCACAGCTCTGCAAAATCCTAGTCTCACTGCTCACCTATTCTTCCCATATTAATCCACAGTTCTGTTCCAAAAAATTTGGCCGGGGGCGGGGGGGGTCCTTCAGTTCAGTGTTGATTCCTGGTGACTGCCTGGACCAGTCCCTGCAGTTTTCTTGGCATGACCTGAGAAGTGGTTGGCCATTGCCTCCTTCCTAGGGCTGAGAGAGAAGAACTGGCCCAAGGTCCCCCAGCTGGCTTTGTGCCTCAGGCAGGACTAGAACTCAGGGTCTCTCGATTTCTAGCCTGGTGCCTTCACCACTACCCCAAGCTGGCTGTTTTTCTGAAAAGTAGAAACAGTATTAACAAGGCCCTTTCGTCGCTTAGTCCTTGATCAGTGATTCTTCTTACAAATTGCCCCAAAAGATCACAATCACACCCTCCCCAGCACTTCAGAAAATCTATACCAGTATCTGACAAGGGATTGGCCTGGAACGGAAGGAAAAGAATAGTTTGTGTTGGTTATGTGCGAATAGGAGGGGGAAAAAAAGAATTGGCTGTGACTAACGAATTCAGGTCTCCTCCTTCGCCCCCTTTCTTTGACCCCCACACTCTGTTTTTCTTTCCTCCTTCACAGTGATAAATCGGTGGTCTCCCACTTCTCCAAAATCCTTCTGTCAGCTGCTTGTTCAGTTTGCTTAGTTGCTGGTAACAGATTGGTTTCCTCCAGCCCCGATCCAGGGTTAGAGGGCACCTAATTTCCTGCAGATGTGAGAAAAGGCCAAACAGCTGATAGCTTTGGATAAACGGGCTTCCCTTTTTTTGTCCCTGTGCTGCCCTTGAAAATGGGGGGCCTTTTGGAACGGTTCACACAACTGATCTCTGTAAACATAACATGCCGATGGCTGTCATCGGTTTCTCAAAAGATGTAGGAGTCCCCAGAGGAGAGAGATGCAAAGATGCGTGTGGAGGTTTAAAAAATATATATATGCATACATACCCAGAGCAAAAATCCTGGGGATATTTCTGGGGGAACTGGGGCATGTTCTCAGGGATAATACTTGCTTCCTTGCTGTGTGGACAAGTCTACATGTGCTTGCTAACGGCGTAATGTTAGTGGCTTAACTCTCTTTGGGTATGTGCGGATACAGGGGCGTCTGCAGGGAAGGGGTGCAAAAAGTCAAGATGGTGGCCACAGCCATGCAATCGAAGCCTCACCCCCCCGATGGACACCCCTGTGCTGATGCCAGTGGAATGCACTCTGGCCACCACCTAATACACCTGATTTCCAGACATATGTTGGCCTCACTCGTTGACAACATCTGTGCAACTAGAAAAATTATGGATAGCAATTCAGCTCAAACTGCTCCAGGTTATTCTGTAGAAGGTGCATTTGTTATTTTAAAATGATGGTAGGCTGCCTGTCATGCAGATCAAAATGCAATAATAATGTTAATAATGAAATGTAGGAAGTTGAAACACGTGTGTGTGTGTGTGCCTTGAAGTCGGTCTTGATTCCTGGTGACTACCTGGACTAGTCCTTGCTGTTTTCTTGGCAAGATTTTCAGAGGTGGTTTGCCCTTGCCTCCTTCCAGGGGTTGAGAGAAAGGGACTGGGCAAATGTCCACCAGCTGACTTTGTGCCTAAGGCGGGAGAAGAACTCATGGTCTCCTGGCTTCTAGTCCAGCACCAGCACCACTACACCAAACTGGCTCTCATTGCCTTCAAGGCAATCGTGACTCCTGGTGACTACATGAACGAGTCCCTGCAGTTTTCAGAAATGGCTTCTTCCTAGGGCTAAGAGGGAGGGATTGTCCCAAGGTCACCAAGGTGGGACTTGAACTCATGGTCTCCAAGTTAGTCTGATGCCAACCACTACACCAAATTGGCTATCTAGTTCAAACACATAGAATTTATTTATTTACGTATTAGATTTCCATTCCATCTTTCCTCCAGGAGCTCAAAGTGGTGTATGGACCTCCCTTCTCCACATTGTCCCCACAACAACAGTCCAGTGAGGTAGGCTGGGCTGAGAGAGCACGTCTAGTCCAATGTCACCCAACAATCTTCCATGGACCTGAACTTGGTCTCACACTTAAAAAAAAAAAAAAGATATATTCAATGATTGTCAGAAAAAAAAATCATTGTGTGATTATTTTTCATCCTACCCTCCTTTTCTTCATTAGTTTGGGGGATCTCTCCTCCCTTTCATCCTGTGGGTCTCACAAAATCCTGTTAGGTAGACAACCCAGAAGAGCGGATGGCTGGCTTCTCATACGATGCTTAACCCAGGTTAAGAAAGCTTAATGTTTGGGTTCAGATAACATGCTAGACCCAAAGAATGGAACCGTATGTTGGCTTTATCTATGCATTTGTTTATTTATCACATTTCTAAGGCTGCCCAACTCCATTGTGACTTTGGGTAGTTTACAACATTAAGAAAAAATCAGAAAATAGTGAAACATTCAGAAAGGGTAAAGCCAAGCGCAAAAATGGAAAGATTTACAAATACTTACAGCAGAAAAATGGATAGTGAAACTAATGGAATTGGCAGAGATGGCGGAATTAACTACCTTGATTAAAGAAAACACATATTCTAGCTTTGTTTCTATTTGGAAAGCACTCCTGGACTTTTTAACTTGAGACTCAAAAAAAAAAAATTGATTTTGGGGTTTGATGACCGATTTATTTTATAACTAGAGAAATACTTTGTATTAATCTGTTTTACATTATTTGCTGATATAGATTTATACTGTAGTTTTTTTAAATACTAGAGTAAGAGGCGAATGTATTTTATATCTATACCTGTACCAAAGAAAGTCGGAAGTTACTTTTTTTTTCTGTATGTATTTTTTTCTTTTATTTTCTTTTTTCTCCTTGTTTTTTACTCTTTATTGAAACTGAATAAAGTTCTTAAAAAAAAAAAAAAGGGTAAAGCCAACACCTTCTCAAACATGCACCATTTCAACAAGAGGACCAACCCCCAACCTAACCCAAGGCTTGGGGAAAGAACCAGGTTTTCGGGGCCCATTTGTCTGAGTCAAGGCAGAGCCACAGCAGATCTCTGGAGGGATGGTGTTCCAGAGGACACTGCTGGGACCGAGAAGGCCTGGTGACATTTTCATAGATGGGCCCATAGACGACCAAGCAGGATGGACAGACGCTGCAGTAGTAGTGATGGCCTGGATCATAACAAAATGCTAAGAAATGGCTGAAAGGTAAACTAGCAACAGGGGAGGGGTGATCATTTAAACCTTGCTGGTGGACTTCTTCGAAAAGTTCTTGTTGAAAGATAATTAGACTTGATAGGTTGCCACCAATCAAGATGGGCCTCATGGATTTCCTTAGACCAGCTATCTGGGAGTTCCTAGCCATTCTTCCAAGGGCTTCTTCTATCAACTCAGCTCCAGGGAAAATAAAAATAGAAAGGAAGGTGCTTGGATCTTCCTGCCCAAACTCCAGAAATATGGAACTGACTCAAAGCTTGTGAACATCCTGAAAATGCAAGAAGGAACTCTGCAACCCTCTTTCCCTTGAGAGGATTTAACGAGTGTTTCCCTTTCCAAACCAATGAAGCCCAATCTTTCAATGTAAATAAGGAAAAGGAGGAATACAGGAAAGGAGGAATACTGGAAAAGCAAGGCAAGACAATGCCAACACAACAGAAGTCCAACTAAAACTAGTCTAGCTAAATCTGTTATTTATTAGGACCACCTTGAATAAGATCGTGGGTTTCACGCATGTTCAGAGGACAGAGCAAAGGTTGTGAAGATAATCTGGGCCTCCTTCTTGGATGGTATTAAGCCTTCTGAGCAGTAGACTTTCAGAGGAAGGAGGATTGGGAAGCCAACCTGTTTGATGAAACTATTATTTAGCCCCCAAAGCAAAATATTATGTCTCTAACACCCTGGCTTGTTTTTCAGGGGTGTCTGCAGGGTATGGTGAAAAAAAGTCAAAATGGTGGCCACAGCTGGAGCTTCAATTGGACTGTTGCAGCTACCATCTTGACTTTTTTTTACCGTACCTTGTAGATGGGGCTTTTCTTAGTGTTTGTCTTGGAGGGTTGCAGGATCTGACTGGTTTTCACCACACCTGCTTAATTCCCCCAGCAAGGTCTCAATACCGTACGTGATGGGACGAAGGCTTGGTTTTTCCCCTGGCTTGGCTCAGAGCCTGTCACAGGTCAGGGCTGAGAGAGAATAAAGTCAACCAGGGAGCCTCTGTGGCTGAGGGAGGACTACAACCTGTGTCAGCCCTTCGAGGTAGGTCGGGTCAAGAGCAGACACAGCAAGGACTCATGGAACTCTACTGCTCTCAGCTGGAATAACCTGACAGAGTTCCATCTGTCCTTTCTTATAACAAAGAGAATCAAGGTGGGGTTTTTCTGAGTCTTTTTCTTACGCTTCCTTCTTTCCCAAGGCTGAGGTTTCATTTATTGTCTCTTTTATCTATTAATAGCTTTTGCATTCTTTCACTGTCTCTACCTCTCTCTACAATTTGGATCTCCCTGCTCCTAGTCCAGCACTTCACCTAAGGTGCTATGCTGGGTCTTGGGCTAAGGGACAGGGGCCTGCTCCCTCAGGGAGCTTCTCTGATGAGAAGGGACTAGAACCTGGGTCTCTCCACTTCTAGTCCAGGACCTTCATTCCTGAACTACCCTGGCTGTTGGGCTTCTGTGGGGCTCAAACCTAGGTCTCCTTGCTCCTAGTTCAACCCCTTCACCACTACATCCCCCTGGCTCAGAATCCCCCAGGGAGATTCCATGGCTGAAGAGAGACTAGAACCCAGCTGCTCTGGTTTCTTGTCCAACACCTTCACCGATGCTCCAGGTTGCCGCTTGTCTCTCATGCCCTGGGCCTAGCCAGCAAATCAGAAAAGCCCACGTCCCTAAGGAGTCTGTGACTGTGGGGTAAAGGCAGTGACTAGTTTTTCCCCACTGTGTAAAAAGGTTTCTATAGGAAAAGTTTGGGGGGAATCAAAAGATGCACATTGTCTATTCAGACCTTTTGCTATATCAGATGCTTTAGGGGGCACTGTTGTGCTGCGTAGAAAGAATAGCACTTGTCATACTAACATAATCTGCTACTGTTTTCTAGCTGTGTTCATTCTAGAATCATTTAGCAGAGAATAAACCCATCTGGGATATGAGTTTATCTTTAAGCTTGGATGGGGTAGTGATGCTGGTCTAGTGGTCTAGGAGTAGTGTGGAATTTGGGGGTCTTCCTGGACTCACAGCTCCTGCTCAATGAGTAGGTGGTAGCTGTGGCCAGGAACACCTTTGCATAGCTTCGTTTGGTGTGCCAGTTGCTCCCTTTCCCAGATCAGGAGGCCATTCAGACCATCAGTAATGTTCTAATTACCTCATGTGGTCTACCTGAGGCTGCCCCTGAAGACCATTTGGAAGGTTCAGCTGGTCTAGAATGCAGCTGTGTGGGCAGTGATGGGCATGGCTTGATATGCTCATGCGACATTCCTGCTTCATGAGGTGCACTGGCTGCCAGTTTGCCTCCAGGTGTGATTCAAGGTGGGGGTTATGACCTATAAAGACCTACATGGCATGGGGCCTGGTTACTTGAGGGATCACCTGTCTCCTGTGGTTCCTGCCTGGCTGGCTCAGTCCTCTCGCCCGAATGGCATTCCAGGCAACTCTGAAGACTTGGGCATTCTCCTGGGCTTTGGGCTAGGGTGGCTGGAGCCCCTTGTTGAGTATGTGAATTGTCGTGGGCCAGATTCGCCATCTTGATTCATGTTCATGTTTTTATTCCAATTGTATATTGTTTTTCGTTTTTACGTAGTGAGCTGCCCAGAGTCGATTTGAAATCGGGCTGCACTTAAGTCAACTATAAAAACCAGTCGATCAATCTGGAATAATATTTCATACCACATATGTGGATTAGATTCTCCTCCCCAACTTTTTGATGAAGAACGCTTCCGGGATATCTGGATTGGGAAACAGCTGGCCTATTCTTCCACATTCTCACTGGCCTTGCTTTTGTTATGACAGATTTTTAAAGAGTTAATTCTGGGAGATCTGAGCAGGATCTGAGCATCTAGCTGGCTTTGGCTGATCAAGGTTGGGATTGGTTAGCACCTGGAGGGGAAATCCCAGGGCCACAGGCTACATAAGGAAATATCAATCAATCAATCAATCAATCAATCAATCAATTAATCAATACACCATTAGAACAGGGGTGTCCACAGGATATGGTAAAAAAAATCAAGATGTCAGCCATGATGGTGCAGTCGAAGCAGAACTGACATCTTGACTGTTTTTAACATGCCCTGCAGACATCTCTACACCAGAATACCATAGCAAACCACTTCTGTATCATTGCCAAGTAAACTCTACAGGCGCCATGTTCTCCAACTTGACTCAAAGGTGTCTTTGCCGTTAACTTTGTCTTAGGATATTCAGAGTATGCTCTTCCTCCCCTGTGAATTTTATGAAGGGTAGCCCCTGTTTGGAGGACACCATATTGGGGAGATGATATGACCTGATGGACGTTATAGCTTACCAAAATATGGAGGAGTTCAGGACAACAGAGTGGCCTTTTCTCCTTTGGTGGAATGCACCTTTCTAAAGCATGGTTTGAAACAGACTTGAGCTGAATAAGGATTCAACAAAGATGCAGTAGGCTTAGCTGTAGGATGGAGTTGAAAGTAGGGCAGATAATTTCTGCAGAGAGTGCTTGGGGAGTTCTTCATTTTTGTAGATTGCTGGTTCTAACGATTTGGGGAATTTTTGAGCTAGTTTAACTTGTATTTCTTCAAGATCTTTCTGCTGCCTCCAAGCAGACATTGGACAATAGTGTAGCAAGAAGATCAGGCATCAGATTACAGGTTTTCTTTTCTTTCTGAGGATTGTGTCTCCATTAAACAAACAAACAATCAAAACAATTGAGTGGAACTATAGAATAAGAAATGGATCAGCCAAAAGTTTGCAATGTTGAGATATTGGTTTTGCAATAGCGAGATAAAAGAATTGGCATGGCACCAGCTGTATTCATGCAACACATTAAACCTAGTTACTGAATTAACCCATTTTATGAGGGTTCAGTACATTGAACCTCAGACTAACCAAGCTGGTTTGGTTTGCGGAACACATTAAGTTACAAGAAAACTGAAGAAAAGAAAAGAAAAGAAAAGAAAAGAAAAGAAAAGAAAAGAAAAGAAAAGAAAGGAAGGAAGGAAGGAAGGAAGGAAGGAAGGAAGGAAGGAAGGAAGGAAGGAAGGAAAATGTTAATGAAGCCTGCTAAGCATATTTTGGGAATACATCAACTTGGCCATTAGTTGATGATGTGTGGATATAACCACCATGTGTGTACATAGGTATATATGTACATAGGTGTCCAGTGGGGCGAGGAGGACAAATAACCAAAGCAGCATTGGGTTGCTGTGCTGCAAGTCCCACCCCATTTGTATATGTGTTGCGATGTTGCATGCAGGTATAAAAGGGGCGGGGCTTGTGTCACCCCATTGTGATGTTGCCTTTGTCCTTTTTGTGAAAGCCTTCCCTTCTGCAACCCTCTCAAGCCCTCTGAGAATAAGGCGGAAAAACAGATCCTCCTGCTGCAAGGCGAGAAAACCTCTGAGCGACGGCAGGGCGGAACCTGGCACGGCCTTTTTCCCAGCAGCAGCAGCAGCAGCAGCAGCAGCAGCAGCAGCAGCAGCAGCAGCAGCAGTGTTGGCAAGAGAGGCGTGGTCCAGGGCATCTCCAGCCCAGCATTTCCCTGGCAGGGGTGACCATCCTCAGAGCACAGGCGAGATGCCCAGATACACCTCACCCTAAGAGTCTAGTTTGAGGCCAGCCAACCTTTTGAGTTCCTGATCTGTTTGGTGGTGGGCTTATGAGACGGCTGCCCAAAAGCCTGCCTGCTTGCCGCCCAGCTTCTCTGCCAGGAAGGGACAATCACAACAGGCCCATTGAGCAGCAGGCAAAGTGACCAGGTTGTGCTTTATCTCCCCTTCTAGCTCCTGGCAGGCTCTTCTTCCATCTTACCTTCGCTGTTGTTTTTCTGGGGAGAGGGGCATCCTGCCAAGGAAAGCCCTGGGCTGTCGCCCTCTGACCTTTTTATTTCCTAACACCTCTGCAGGCTTGGAGAAATCATTCTGAGTGAAGATGATTCTGGTGTGGCTTTAGAGCAGGCCTGCTGGCTAGTTTTTAAAATTAAAAGGGGCTTTAAAAACGTAAGGGGGGGATAGTAAAAGGAATTATCTGCAGATACATCAGTGCCCAAGGAACCAACGTACCTACCTCTGATATGCTGCCATGAAACATGGAGACTCCATTGATCTAACTTTTATCATAGACTTCTTATACTCCATATGTACAGTCCAATTTTTTTTCTTTCTGACACGCTCTCCATCCCAGCGATTCTCACCCCGTCTTGTGGTCTTGAGTTCCACCAGCTACTTGTGTGGTATGCCAAGGGAAGCCCTGCTATCCTTCACATCTGTACCTCTAAATCTGTATCATGCCCTGAAAGAATGATGGGAGCTGTAGTCTCACTGCTCTGGTGGGCAGCAGACCAGGGAGAGTTGACTTGACTTCTCCTGAATAATGAAGGAAGTCCCCCCTCTCCCCAGCCAAAAAAGCAGGCGTTGTTTCCTGTGATAGGGAAGCAGCATCCCCAATTGTGCAAAAGAGCGTGTTATCTGTCTTTGCACACTGACTGGGAATTCTTATTTAGTTTATCAGGAAAGCCAGAAACCAACAGCTACACCCCAAAGCTGAAGATACCAAGTCTCCATCTGTTGGCAGAGTCAACCAACGGTGGCATTTTGGAGAGTATTTTCTTCTTCTCGTATTAGTCAGCATCACCAATGTTTTGGGCAAAGAGGTTTTGGTCCCTGGAGATCCTGTCTATTGCAGGAATAGGTTTGCATCTGTCTGTGTTGCTTCTGCCATATGTTCCGTCCTGAGCAATATACCTACTTCTGTTCAAATTCCCTTAAAACGTTTTTGAATTAAAGGGGCTCCTCCAGCCTGCATTTGGAAGGAAACCAACTCAGTGAACTTCTCTGAAAGCACCGGCTGACCACAAAAAAGTCGCATCTGTTGCTCAGGGCAGGAATCCAAATTTTGTAAATTTCTAGGAGGTGTTTTTGAACTTGCCTCCTTGTTAGGAGAGATGGACTGAGATACCGCTAATGTGGCTGCTTTCTGCAACTTGTCTTTTCGTGTGCTGGCAACCTCCAGGGGTGTCTGGAGAGTATGGTCACAAAGGCCCAGGTGGCAGCCTTGAAGATGCGATCATAGCTTTTTTTATGTGCAACACACATCAAAAACCAAGTGGAGCTCCAATCGCCATCGCGGCCGCCATCTTGACTTGCAGCTTCCCTAGTCGCCCACACTTTGCAATCTGAAAAAAGCCCCCAGATAGGACCAAATGCCTTCCTTTGAATTTAATGGAAAGTGGGAATCAGGGAAGCTGCGGACGGCTGGAGAGATGAGTGAACAGTGAAAGGCCATTCCCACAAGTCCTTTGGCCACCTGGTCACTCCTAAAGAAACGCACGACCCCCACCCTGCCTTGGGCAGAAGGGTGAACATCCAATTCTCTTTTGTCATACTGAATGAGAACGGGAAATAAAGGGGCAGGGAACATTTGCAACACTGCAGTTGTAGATCTCCTCCAAACATTTCCCTGGAATATCCCTTCCCTAATCTCTCCTCTCCCTCAGCCCGGATCTGTCCGGAATTCCTTTTGCCCCAAACAAAGGCAAGGAAGAGTTCCAACAGAAGGGAACATCTGTAGCTCAGGGTGGAACAGTGGAGTCCTTGGTGTTCTCCAGGCTTGGTGGTTTCCTCAACAACCAAGCTCAGAGAGCACCAAGGACTCCGCAAGGAAGAGTGCCCCCAGCGGCGAAGATGAGAACGACAGGTGGCCCAAGGAGAAGTGGGTTTGTGCAACGGGATTTCCGTTCCCTTAGGCTCAGCTGGATCTTTAATTAACCAAGTGGCTCATTTCCTTTTCCTCAATTGACGTGACCCTTGTCCATTGTTAGGCCACAATGACTTGTTTGCTGATGTTAACCACTAAAAATAAGAAGAAGAATGAAAGGCAATCCCTGGTGGGACAAGACAGATGTTCTGCAAAGCTCCCATATTGCCACTGGTTGGGCAGACCCATCCAAACACATGCTTCTTTGCTGAGATGCAGAAGCGACAGAGAAAGATCCTTCATCCAGATGGCATACTGTTCAAGCTGTGAAGGTCCCCAGCAGGACATTCCAGATATTTAAGAAAAAGAAAGACAACCCTTGCCTCATGGAGCAAAGCATTTCCAGCTGCAGACTTTCCAGCCTATGTTAAGAAACCGTGAAGGCTCCCTGATTCCAGATACATAAGCTGAAGAAAAGGATTCTGCTTCCAAGAAGCTTACAGTCTATGCTTGGAAATCCATTCTCCCCACCAAGCATTTATAAGTAATAAAAACCACCAAGGAGAAGGTTCCAAATTCAGACATGGTGTTTCCTTGCTAAAGGAAATAGGACAAAGGAAGAAAACCTCAGATACTGCTGTGTGGGAGATATCACCATAGTAACAGTAGAGAGTGGCATCAAGGCTTGGGGGTGGGGTTAAGAGACCAGGCTCATGAAAGAATGATGTACCTTGGAAATTTGGACCAAGCGGCCTTCAAAAGTGTAGGGTGGACTTCCCAAAGAAGCTTAAGTCAAGATCTTTAGAGTTAATGCTAGACTAGGCTAAAATGGGATTGGGGTTGAAACCCAGCCCTTGTGTTAACATGAACTAGGCTATCATATTAAGCTATAATATGACTTATTTTAGGAGAGCATAGTATGCTATGCAAATACTACCATTGTGTACGGTTAGCTTGTATTAGTGCTGAACAAGTTGTGTGAACCTGTGTCATCAATAAAAGAATGCGTGCTCTCTGTTTTCATGGGACGACGGTAAGCTCATTGAGTCTTGTGGGCTCTGCATGGGCTGATCATGCACAAAGATGCTCACAATTTCAGCAGAAGTTTCTAGACTTTGGCTTCCTTCTCAAAATCTCCAAGGGAAAGGGAAAGAACAAGGCAAGGGGACGTATTTGAAAATAACTAAAGCAAGATGTAGTGTTGTGGCCATGGGTATCCATAGGAGAGACAAATGGTGCCATGAGCATCATAGTGTCATGGTGGCTTGTATGAGACTACCTATGGCTGTTGCTCAGTGGCAAAGAATGTATGTGAAAAGCCTAGTATTGCCGAAGGCTTTCACGGCTGGAATACGATGGCTGGTGTGGGTCTTTCGGGCTGTGTGGCTGTGTTCTGGAAGTTTTTAGAACTTCCAGAACACGGCCATACAGCCCGGAAGACCCACACCAGCCATGAAAAGCCTAGATTCAGAGGTATTATCTAACCAGCTCTGTCTGGTGCATCTACTTTCTTTGACTCTTCCTGGGCTTCTTCCTGAAGAGCATCATGCTGAGTCCTGGCACTGAGCCTGTGTGCCCACTCTGGGCAGCTAAAGTGCTGTGCTTCCTGCACCTCTTCCCCTTCTTAGAGAGGAAGATGCCTCGCAATGGGAGGCACTGTTGTGTAGCTGAGAGTAATCCCATTTTTATTAGATTGCACAAGAACATCTATCCGCTTTACACTTAAGTGGGGAAGGGAATAATCAGTTTAGCCCATCTTCTATGTTTGGGTGGAGTAAAAGAAGAGAGAGGAAGGGAAAGGAATGATGAATTATTGTTGGAAGCAGTTGCCGGCTCATTTAGATAACTCCCTCGCTGCCTGACGCACTTCAAATGTGCTTATTGAGTTGTTAGGTTTATATCTCACCTTTTCCCCAGGAGTTTAAAGCAGCTTACATGGAGATTTCCTTTCCTTTCTTCTCTTCACCACAACCACCCTAGGAGTCAGGTTGATCAGAGGGAGAGCAGGAGAGCATTCCCTAATGATGTTGTCTAATTAGCTTCTATGGCTGAGGGTGGACTTACCAACACAGGCCAAGCTGATTTTGGGGAATATGTGGTGGAGGAAGCTGTGTAGACAATGCTAAGCAAGAAGGATCCATGTTCTGATGTGACATAAGCCAATTTCCAGAGCTTTTTTTCTTCTTAGCTGGAATATTTCTAATATTGGCATCATGCCCTCTGCCTTGTGTCCCTCAGATACCAATCCAAGGAATCTTAGATACAGGGTTCTTCCTTGTAACAGTACATTCTGGCTAAGTTCTACCTTTGTTCCCACCAGGCCCCACACCTTTTTCTTCCAAACACTGCCTTTCACCTCCAAAGCTCCAACCCTTCTGTCTCCTGTTTGGAGCTGTCATATTCTATCATCTAGTGACTGTGTAGTTGTAGAGTCCCAGAATCCTTTGCAAGCACTTAAGTCTTAGATAATTGATTGATTAATTGATTATGTGCCATCAAGTTGGTGTTGACTCTTAATGATCACATAGATAAAGATTCCCCCATGATGATCTGTCCCTAATCTGGTACTTCAGGTCTTCCAATGGTGTACCCATTGCTACTGTAACTGAGTCTATCCACCTGGCTGCTGGCCATCCTCTTCTTCTCTCTCCTTCCCCCTTTCCCAGCATTAGAGCCTTCTCCAGACAGCTAGGTCTTTGCACAACGTTTCCAAAGTAAGATAATTTGAGCCTGGTCATTCACGCCTCAAGTGAGAATTCTGGGCTGAGCTGTTCAATGAATCCATTTGTTTTTTTGGTTCATGGTATTCTCAGGATCTTCTCCAGCACCAAAGTTCAAAAGTTTCAATACTCTCTCTATCCTGCTTCTTCAAAATCCAACTTTTGCTTCCATAGAGTGTCACAGGGAATAGCATGGCCTGCACGATTCTGTTCTTTGTAGGTATAGACACATCACAACATTTGAATATCTTTTCCAAGGCCTTCATGGCTACTCTATCAAGTACTAGTCTGCAACATATTTCCTGACTGCTTGTTCCTTTATTCTTGATGGTGGATCCTAAAAGGGAGAAGCTCTCCACCACTTCGATATCTTCGCTGCCAGTTCAAAGGCTGGTTGCTGTACCTGTTATCATTAATTTGGTCTCCTTTACATTTAATTTTAGTCCCATTTTTTCACTGTGTTCCTTGACTTTCATTACTAGAGCTTGCAGATCCTTTGCATTTTTGGCTATCAGAGTAGTAAGTCTTAGATGAACCAATGACAAAAAAATGAGATTGAGAGAGAGAGAGAGAGAGAGAGAGCACTGCTAGAGGAAAGGTCCTGATTTTGTTCTTCATGTCTGCCTTGAAGTAAATGCAGCCTGTGCATAATAAACATTAGAAATCTGAAGGGAAAAATCCCTGCTATAACAGTAATTAGAATGAAAGAGATCACAAGGGGTACCTAAAGTGATTAAGGCCAGGTCATTGTCTCAGAAAAAAAACTAAAATAACTTTGTTCATCTGCCTGAAAAATAAGCCCCTTTATTTTCTCAGAATGGAATACTTTGATTTTCAGATACAACCAGAACTATTTCTGTCCCGTTCACTGGTTGCCACGCAGTGCCTCATTTGCTATTCCAGATAGTGAACTGCTAAGAAAAGACACAGCACTGTTGCATTTGGGCTTTTAAGGAAGGCCAGTTCTGAAGCTCGGTTTAAGCAGAGGAGAAACTTCAGTGGGCGATGAAGAGGAAAGGCTTGAGTGTGGATCCAGACAAGGGCATCATTAACCAAGGATGGGAGAGTAATTTAGTTTCATATGCAATTAAATGTGAACTTCCCTGAAATCTGCACTTTTATGAATTTTGCAATGCAGCTTGCTATGCTCTCTTTTAAAAAGCACATTAGGAAAAAGCAGAAAAGTGATGGCCCCGGTTTAAAGGCATAAAGATGCATTGTATTAGGAAAGTTTACTTGCAAAGTCACAAAAAGGCACATCTTGAGAAGCATTCACCAAAATTCGTGCAAATTTTAGTGTCAAGATTTTATGAGAGTCTCACATTTAGCAAACAAGCTCCACAGACCTGCAAAGTTGGGAAAGGGAGAACAACTGAACTTGACCAAGTACCCCAAAATGAGCAAACCGAAATGGAAGTATGTGTCCTTCCACAAGACGAGCATGGTCTTTTCTTCATCTGTGGGTACTTGGCGCATGGAAGGAAGCTTCAGAAATACTTCCAACCTGCCCTCTCATACCCCCTTTTCCCTAGAGAAAGCTGTACCTATCATCAGGGCCTCTTATTGTGTTTGCCTTTATCAGGTCTTTTCCAACAATTGATATTACAGGAAAGTGAAGGTCCAAACAATTCCCTTTCATGGCCATTGGAGAATCAGGTTAAATATAACACAGTGGCGACCGAGGCCGTCTCAGACAGTCAGGAGCCCAAAGATCTGGCCATGCCAAGCCAAAAGCCAGTGACAAATGTGTGTGAACATCCCAGTGAAAGGAAGGTTCATTCAATAATTGCTGGGTAACTTCCTGTATCCTGACATTGTCACTCCCTCCAGACACATTTCCGTGGGATCCTTCCAGAAAAGGGGTTGAGGGTGGGTCTGATCACCCTGCACCGAGACCAGAAGGCTCGTTTCCCCTGATTCTCAGCCTGAGCAAAGATACAGAACCCTTAGATTTTAAACTTCTCAACTCTCTCCCTGGGAATGGCTGGATCCGGAATTGTGTCTTCTGGCAAATATGGGTTTGAGATGTGAGATACTTTTAGACAACACTCTGGTTTCAAGTTCTTCCAACATCTGCCTTGCAATTTCTCAGAGGTTCTCTTCCTCCACAAAGAGGCTTCTGCTTTTCTACCTTATTTTTAGGGGAGATTGTGGATTTCTTTTGGATTTCTCTCATGGGGGCTTTTGAGATGACCCTGTTGGTGGAACTGGCAGAGAAGGTTAGCTCTGGTGCTGATGTTTTCTATGCCTCATCTTTTCATCATCTTGAAGTTTCCAGGCCCTCCACATTGCCCAAATGGAAAAAAAGCCTGACTGGAAGAGTTCCCAGTTATCATTTGATGCTTTCTCTTGCAAAACATGGACGGAGGGAGGCTGTAGATCTTTGAACAGAAGATGGTGCGATGAAAAGTGAGCCATTCACACCCACCTCTTGGCCAACATGCCTCCAAACACGAGCAAGGATGCCAGTTCCCATTCTCCTGGGGGAGAATGACATTAGAAGTTTCCTCTCTTTTAGAAAAAAATGGAACGCAAACGGTTTTTCATTAAATTGAAAGGGAGCTGGTGGGAAAAAATACAGGAGGCTTTCTAGGATAATGTTAGTTTTACCAAACATTAAAGAATTTGCCCAATATGCTGTTTTGGAACCAGATGTCCCCTGCTTCCTTTCTCCTCCTGGGAGCTCCATCTCCCTAATCTTAAGGAGGAGAAGATGATGAAGATAGGACCGGTGCAATTTTTTTTTTAATATGAGCCCTGGGCCTGCATCAAACAGTCCAGGTCTAGCTGTGCCGTTGCACTTTTGCAAAAGTGATGATTGGCACATCTTTAAAATATGCCAAAGCGAGATGAGCTAATAAGTGTATCTCTGAACAATAATTCATTTAGGGTGATAACAAACATAGACTTAATTGTGTGATCATCCACAGCTCTACCATAAACATTTCAAGGGCAGAAATTTACAGTGTCAATCAAAGCAGATGCAAAAAAATTTTTTAAAAATGGAAGCCTATACTGGTTTTCTTTCAGTTGGAAGATGCTGCTACTGCTGCTTGATAGCTCAAAATGCCTCATTCTGGTTTCACACGTCAATCATCAGTTTAAACATGGGCCATGCCGAAAGAAACATTCTCTTCTTTTCACTGCTGCAAGATCTGGTCAGCTTAGTGTGGTGTAAACAAGACTGAAAGAGCTCATCCTATGGAGCTTGTACTCAAAATGCAGGCACGGGCTTCCTTTTCTATCAGTGCCTCTATCGTATCTTGCTTCTGGTTGCCAGAAACGAAACTCCGGTTGGGAGGGAATGACATGAAGGCCGCTGGGGACTGTGACCAGAAGGGTCAGCAAGAGGAGGCAGAAGGACACACAAGTTTCCCACAGTGTCAGGCGAAAGGGCAGAGAAGGAGCATGGGAGGAAAAGACGAAAGGAGGGAGAGACGGCTGGCTCCCTGGGGGATTGGAAAGAAGCGGACGGTCTGTTTCTAATATCTCTCTAACTTAACTTTTGTCGGTGTGATGAGGTGACCCAAATCCTAATAGCTTGGATATAACTTAGATAGTTTCAGAATAAAGAGGGAAAATGCAACTTTAACCCTGCTATAGCTATGGATGACTTAACCCTATCTCACTCACGGGCTGGGTATGAGATGAAGGCAGTTTATGGGCAGAAAAAAGATGTTGTGCTAGGGGTTAAGGCCCTGGGGTTGTCCATTCTCTGTCCCCCATCCTGTCCTGGCATGATCCTGTTTATGCAACACAATCAACAGGACAGAGGCTTTGTTCCCCCCACTTTCGTGCGCTGCTCCGTCTTGTTTGCAAGCCTTGTTTCCAGTCCCACTTTGGACGCGTTAAAGAAAGATTTGAAAACTTACCTCTTGAATAATTCAGACTGATGGGTGAAGCAGTCGGTAGATGTTGAGAATGGCAGTTAGAAACATTTGATGATAGGGCTATCCTGTTGTAACTCATTAGCCAAGTCAGATGGCAGGGTATCAAGTTCAAGGTGTGGGATTTTATACTTGTGTAAGTGTTATTCTTATGGTGGTTGTATAATGATTTGGGTGATGTGTATTGATTTTACAGGGTTTGTGTAATTTTCGCTTTTGTTTCTGCTGGATTGTTAATTTTAATGGCGGTCAGAGAGTCTGCATTCTGGGGTAGAATGCATAAAAAATAAAATGTTCGTTTTTCAGAGCATGTTTGGGCCATGATTACCTGCCAATGGAGAAGGGTTCTAGGATGTTTAGAGAGACCCTTTTCCTGTTGCAGATGCCACACAACTCTTTTCCATATGCCCATATACCTGTACTCCCCACCTTGTCTTTAAATTGCAGCTTCCTCTGAAAAAAGTCTCATAGCCTGGAGTAACATTAGATGTAAGACTTTGTGAGGGCCACTGACTTCACCAGAACTTACTCTGAAGTGAATGTCACTAGGCTCTAGGATGCAAATGGAAAACCAGATTGGGATTCAGCTTTGTTGAACTCAGAATGATGCATGCTGACTTTGGGAAGAGGAGAAGTTGGTAAACCCCACTGCTCTTCTGCAGGATGGATTCAAGCTATCTCAGAGAGCTGAATGCCTGCTGGCCAGCTTCTGGTGACTGCCATATTTTATCTGCAACAGTGCTGGGATGGCTGCTAAGAATCAATCAGAATGCAGCTACACAGGAGGTCTGCTAGGCACTCATTCAGAATATATCAACCATAAATTAATAATAGATTATGTCCCCAGGCTTTAATCAGAACGGAGTTGCTGCTGGGTCCATATGCATGACGATGCTGAGCCAGCATGCCCAGCTTTGGTCATTGGCTGGCTGGTAGGATGGCACAGTAGTGCCATGCGCAGTGGGGTGTGTGTGTGTGTGTGTGCTTCTAATGAGGGACCAGGGAGAAGTAGGAGCTAAAGGTAATGGAACTGGGTTTGGAATTTCCAAGGAGTAGAATCATAGGAACATGCCTGAAGTTGAGTCAAACTGTAGGTCCCATCAACTCACTTTATAGAGTGAATAGGTGTGGGATCAAAACACAGGACACAAATGCAGAATAATCAAGGCTTCACTGCAGTGTTTATTGAGCAGTACGTACTGGAGGGGGACCCCACCAGAAGTTAGTGGGGGGCACTCCCCTGCAGGCAAAATGGATGCTCTGATATTTATACAGTTCTACAAGAAGGGGAAGGGAAAAAGAACGTATACGCATACATATTCATACGATGATGCAGGCAGACCTAAATAGGCAATAGTTCTCAAGTTACTCTCTGCCCCTCTGTTAACTGCTAGTAAAACAATAGTGTCACAGAGAAGAAGACACAAATTAGTTCAAGGTGCCAAATGCCAGGAAGAAGGCATCCTCCCTCAGGGCAGATGCCCAGGTTGCTATGGGGATGTTTGTGATAAGGAGTTTACAACCGGCCTGGTTCACATCAGCTTCAAGGATGCTTCCACATTCCTTTATGTTTCAATCTTATTAAGGCGATCCCATTCATCTGAGGCCTCTAAAAACTTGTCTTTTTCACCCAAAGATTCATTTTTCTCACATAGGTATTGACCTTGCACCAAGACAGAAAGGGCTGAAGAATGACCTGCTGGCCACCGGCAAGTCCCCGGTCTAGATTTGCAGCCCCCAGAGCAAGACTAAATTGCATTGTTAAAATTCAGTGGAATTTGTGGGCTTTATGATGGCATGAGTTTTAGTTCTCTCTCTCCCCCAGCCCCCCCCCCCCATAAGCAAAGTCAAGGGCAAATTTACAATCCTGCAACCCTCCAAATCCTTCAAGAGCTGAAATATTCCAAAGATATAACAGAAACTATCTCCCCCCCGGGTATCTCACCGCCATCCGAAGCCATGTTTTAGTTCAACCATGGTGTGTTGAATAAAAGCAACAGATTCCACACAGTTACCTAAGATGTAAACCATCATTTATAAGCAGAGGTATCTGCAGGGGATGGTCAAAACCTGCAAGATGGTGGGATGGAAGCCCCACCTCCTTTGTACGTATGTACGAAAAGGGTGGGGCTTTGATCATGATGCTGAACCTCCCATCTTGCAGATTTTGACACCTCCCCCCAAGCACCCCTGTTTATAAGCTCAATCATTGGTTTCACAGGTCATGTTCAGCCAAGAGCAAAAAGCCAATTTAGGTTAGCGTGGGCAGGAGAATCTCAGTGCATTGCAGCACTGGCTATATAGCCTTTCAGCAGCCAGGAAACCGTTCTTCTCTTCTAGGTATTATTAAGGACTGAAACCCAGACTTTTTGTGGGAAAGGAGATGTGCTACCAGTAAGCTACGTCCCTTTCTTCAGGGAAAACCCCAGTATCTATGTTCATACAACACATTCAATATGCTTACTGGCTTAACCTGTTTCTAGGTTTGCGCCGTAATCGAATTGTAAACCCCAGAAATGCACTGCGTTCACCTAACATGTTAAGCCACAAAAACGTCAGCCAAGGTTAACATACTAAATGCAGTATCTTGTACAAACAGATGGGCTGGGTTTGCAATAGATCTGACGGAGCAAATTGTGTGAACGCAGTTACTGAATTTAGCACAGTTAGGCTGAAATAAATCTCTTCTGCATTTAGGGTGGGGATAATGTAAGAGGGTGTTTTTTAGTGATGGGGAGAGAAAGAGGAGAATTTTAAATTTATTTCAAGAAACAGAACTCTGGATGCTCTTATTTTCTTTCTGGGTTATGGATACGGATGTTGGGACATTTGATTTTCTAGCAATGTTTTCCTGGATCTTCCTGGTAAGGAATCTGAACTATGAACTCAGGATTAAATGGAAAATCTCCCATTCTCCAGGGAAGGTATTTTGGAGCATCACCAGCTTCCATAATTCTTTGGGGAAGAGATTGCATAATCTGGTGTTCTTCCCTTTGTCGCTAATGTCTTGGAGGTGTTTTCCAAGACAGAAGCAGACACTGCCTGTTGTTGACTCCTCAGTTTTTTTGGGTGGCTGACAGCCTTGGGGGGATGGACAATTACCTCCCTGGGGGATAGGGCAAGGTTTTTTACTGGTTACCACATTTTTTTAGTGTTTCCTTGTTTGGGATCTTCTGTGGTTGCTTCCCTTGGACATCTTAGTGACATAATTGTGGGAACTTTTTATTAAAAATAAAAAGAAGCTGAGAGCCACATGAGTTTCAAGTCTGAAGAGTAGAGTTCTTCTCTATCTGGATGTTCTCCAGATGTTAAAAACATTGGAAGAATCCTGATAGATCAGGCCTTAGGCCCTTCTAGTCTAGCATTCAGTGCCCAACTGGATGTATTTGGGAAGCTCATAAGCCTGGATCAGTGATAGACTCTTTTTCACTGTTGCTTTAGAGACACTAGTAATTAAGGCATGCTGTGTAGAATTCAGAAGATAGTACATATGCCATGAGTATTAGAAAGGACTGAATGGTCCTCCACAAAACTGTCCAGCCCCATTTCAAACCATCTATATTGGCTGCTATCAGCACAATTGCTGGCACTGAAAGTTATGGTGAGTCACGCATGAAGTAATTTCCCCCCTTCCATTTATTTATTTATTTATTTATAACAAAAGTATAATTCTAGAAGAGATAATATCAATAAATGGATAGAGAACATTTCTGAAGTTATGCAATTAATGCTCAATATAACATTCATAAAAGATAACCATACCAGACAAGGAACACTGAACTGTTTTTGTGATTTATACGTATCAATCTTTGAGCTTAATGTCAAATCCCCACAGTTCTATTATTTATACATACTAGAAAAGGGAAAAAGAAAAAAAAAAGAAGGAAAATGCCTACTAAAATAACCTAGATAAATACTAAATTTCTGACTTCCTCTTTCTTTGCGCTCCAACCCATTTACAATATTTATGAACATAGACTTTAGAAACCTTACTTTAAATGTTTATATTTGCCTTATAGTATATATGGAAGGAGTAATCCTGAACTACAGCTTCCATCGGCCCAACCTGCATGGCCAATGCCCATAAATGGTGGGAGTGAAGGACAAGCTTGGAAAGAAGTCTCATGATCCAGATTCTCATCCTTTCTCCAGCATTCCTCCAACTACTTGGCCCGTTCTGACGTTCTCTGTGGCTCAGTTCAGGGGACTCCATCCCACAAAACCCCTGAGCTTGTAAGTCCATCTTGCTCTATTATATGTTATTTTCAGTCCTAACCCTTATCAGTTCCAGAGAGAACCACGTTGTTTCTTGGGTGCATGTTAAATACTAAATAAACAATTATGCAAAATGTTTTGGTGGCTGCAATTTCTGGAATGCTCACTCCCAGGTCATAAGACATGAGACTGGGCGGGAATGGGGTGGGAGGAATGAAGTGTTTAAAAATAGGGGCCACAGGAAAATGCTGCATGGGAACAGAACACAGAAAATATGTAAGAAGTGCCCAAGAGATCCAGCTAGTTTAGCTCCGCAATCTCTTTTCAGCAGTCGTGAGCCAAAGGGAACTTCTCAGGAGCTCACAAGTAGGCATGATTGCACCATAACTCTCCACCCCCACCCACCCAGATTGAATGATATTGGAGGAGGCAATCTTTATGGCACCTGGAGGGACCCGCCTTCTGCTTGCTCCCTCTGAACATTTTTAATCGATGTTTTAAATTGGGGGAAAATTCCTTATTTCTAGGAAAGCTTTGGAGTCTCACATAGATGCCATATGGATATTACATTCGTAGAAAATCAACATGGTGGATGGCTCAGGCCGTCTATATGAGAGCATCTTGGGGTGGAGGAAGTGTAGGTGCTGGGGTTAAGGGAGCCTTGTGATTGGCCAGGCCTGATGGCAGCCATTTTGTGAGAGCAACCCAACATGATCTCAGCCTTCCCAAAGAGCCCATCAGCTCCCCACGTTTGCTTCCCCCTGTGTTATAAAGAGGACTTCTGGGTTCCTGACACGCAGCTTTCCCAGTTCTATCTGCTGAGTCTGGGGATAAATATAGGTTTCGTCATCCTGCATGCGCTATTTCCCAGTTGGAGAGCTTTGTGGTGGGATGTTTTGTTCGTTTTTCTCCTGTTCTCTTTGCCTTATCACAGAACTGTTTCCTGACCACTCCAGAAAGAATGAACAGCGCACTGCTGAGGGCTTTATCCCTGACTTTACAGCACAAAGGCCCTTGTAAGCTTTGTCATAAACTTTGAATTGCAGGAAAAAAGAACGGGCATTCCCAGCTGGGCCAAGGAATAATAATAAAACATGCACAGAGCTAATCCTCAGAAAAGAATATGAAACTTAGAGCCCATTGCAGGAAGACAGAAGAATTCACATTCCACTGTTAGTTTTGCTTTTCCACATATTCAGTCATTTCAAATCTCAAGTGCCTTCTTTCCCATCTGTGAAGAACTAGGTGGATTGTTGGGGAAAAAATATTCCAAAAAAGGATAACCCTGAGCAATATTCCCATCCAGCCGTACTACTTATTTTTAGTTGCGCCATCACTGACAAAGCACGATCTTTGGTTGCTAAATGAAGATAGGCCTATAGGAGACAGCATGCTTTGGTGGGTTTGGGTGGTTCAGATGTTGATCTGAGACCAACCACTTGAGCTTGGAGCTTATTTGGTGGCTGTAGGACATTCACAATCAGTCCAACCAACCTCACAGATGTGGGCCATCTTGAGAAAATTGGGGAAATACAATGAGAAGAAAATAGAACATATTCTCACATACACCTAGGCAAACTGGTATAGCTGAATTTGGGGGTGGGGGTATATTTGAATAATTTTTGCTCTCTCTCCTCTCCTCTCCTCTCCTCTCCTCTCCTCTCCTCTCCTCTCCTCTCCTCTCCTCTCCTCTCCTCTCCTCTCCTCTCCTTCCACCCTTCCTTCCTTCCTTCCTTCCTTCCTTCCTTCCTTCCTTCCTTCCTTCCTTCCTTCCTTCCTTCCTTCCTTCCTTCCTTCCTTCCTTCCTCCCTCCCATTCTATATTTTTATGCAATTTGTTTATGTGATTTAGGAGCCACCCAACCTACAGTAGGTACAGCAGTAAAATCAGTAAACAGGACTTATAGTAGCTTAAGGACTTACAGGGGCTTACAGCATTAAAAATAATAAACAATAAAAACACAGATTGTGCCATCCAGAAAAAACTCAATACTTAATCGGATAAAATTCTGCGGAGACATGGCACCCAAGGCCTGTGGGAACAGCCAGATTTTAATGCTTTCAATACCCTTCGATCTTGCACTATTGCAGATTACTTGTGTTCACACAATGGGTTTAACTGCACCAGTTACTTAGGGGCTACACTCACTCAACAACTGGAACTAGGTTGGTTTTAACTTTGTGGGGTTTTTTTGCGGGGGGGGGGGAGGCTTGGTGTGATGGGTGAATCGTCTATTTGCTGAGATTTGTTCGTTTGATGTATTTGGCTATCCCAGAAAATGAGCTAATAACTATCAGGTTAAGCATGTTAAATGAACAAAGCTTGGGGTTTTTTTGGGGGGGGGGGCTATGCTGGGAAGGGTATTAAAACCAACCAACCAAAAGATGGAGGGTGGGGAGCCAGGGAAATAAGTAGACTATGCATCCCCAATATTTGGGGGGGGCAGTGGGCACCCCTGCTAGTTTAAGAGCAATGGCCCTAGGATAAAATGGATGCAATGGGAGGCTTGCTCATTCCCCAAATTGCTACATTGCTAGAGTTCTCCAAATTTTGTTTTGGGGTTGCAAGTGTTTCATTACTGTCCTGGGTAACTGTAGAGGGAAGAGGGAATGGCCTGGAAGGACAGGAGGAAGAGCCGCTACCAAGGCAATGGTGTCAGGTTCAGCCCAAAGAACTCCACGAGACAGTACAGGTCTAGTTCGATAGCTTTTATTAGCTTTCACGCACAAGACAGAATCTTGCCAGACTGAATCTAAACTTCTCAAGCCAGCAAGCAAACACCGCGAATTCCTCAGGGTGGTGCCAGCCTCATCCTCTTCACCTTCCCATACTCCTGCTGGGAGCTAAGGAAATGCTTATCTCCCTGAGCGTGGCCTTCACCAAACCATTCCATCACAAATGGTCAGGTAAGAGGGTCTTGAGCACGGGGCCAAGGAAGTAACTTGAGAAAACATCTCAGACAAGGTCCTCCCTAGTTCACCCAAAAATAAAATGAGGGAGGGAGAAGTACGTTCAGACATGCAATATTTTGTTACTATACCTGTTACAATAAAAGTAGTCCTAACCTATATGGCTTTCTTAAGTCTCATCTGCCCTGCCCTTTGGACTGACAGTAACTTGAAGCTCTGAAATTGGAGTTGAAATTGATAAATGGGATGACTGGGGTCCAGTAAGAATGCAGGGATTGTGTATCTCATGAAACAATGATAGCATCCATGCCACGCCGCATTGCAGCAGTCATTGCTGCAAAAGGGGCCCAAACCAAGTACTGAGTACATATGCATGCTTATACTTTGCAGAGGTCCGATATTGTTCTATTTCCAATCCTTGTGTTATTGATGTCATGTAATATTCTAATTTTCTGAGATTGTGAATTTGGGGTTTTCATAAGCTGTACACCATAATCATCACAATTATACCAAAGTAAGGCTTGACATATCTCGCTTTGCATGTAATGCGTCTATCTCATATATTGGTTTCACCTTTTGAGTTGCTGTACTGACATAAATGAACATTTGCACGATATTCTAATTTTTTGAGTTTCACCTGTATATAGGACTGCCTTTGAAGCTCTGAAATTGGAGTTGAAATTGATAAATGGGATGACTGGGGTCCAGTAAGAATGCAGGGATTGTGTATCTCATGAAACAATTATGGTTGCTGAGTAGCATCCAAAAGAAAACAATAGAACAGACTAAGCTGCTTAAAAGATCTGCTTTTGCTGTCTAATAACCTAGAAAAAGGGGTGTTGGAGAAGCCCCGGAAGGCTTACCCCACCCAGTGAGCCCAATCATTTCAATTGGTAAGTTTGCTCCCAGCCATTTCTAATAGCTGCGGATGCTCTTTTCGGCTCCCCACCCCCCAAGTCTTGTTGGGTTTTCTTCTGTATAGAGAAGCACCAGGCTTCAGTCACTGGCTGTTTATATTTTCTAAAATCATCTGTGGGGAATTTGTGGAGTCCAAGAGCTTTCTTGGAAATAAATACTGTTCTGAAAACTGGCACTTGGCAAGCAAGTTTCCTTTTCATTTCTTTCTTTAAAAAATAATAATAAAGAAACGGGCTAAGTTACTGGGCACGGGTACTATCATGGAGTTGCTTGTCATTTTCACTCTGAATGCCAAGCTCCTGATTCCAACTGGGTACCTTAAAATTAATTGAGATGGGTACCAGGGCAGGATGAGCCCGAATCAATGCGTTTGCCCCTAAACGAGCAGCCAGGAGGTTGAGAAGAGAGGAGAGGAAATGTCGATTTCCAAATAACTCTCACCTTCTGGAAAAAATCCAGCTATTGAAACCTCTACGTAAGACAAGAAAAAAGAAAGAAAAAGTGATTCATCTGCCACGCCATTCAGATGATTCCCAGATATGGCTTTGGCCAATGTTTACGATCAAGAATGACAAAGTTAGACGCCTTCCAAACCCATTGGGTCTGGTCTCCCAGTCGTAAAGGGGGTTGGGGTTTAAGCTGTGGTCTCCCGAGTCTCTGTGTTTCGGCACCATTGGTGACCTGGGATCACTCCTGCTGGTCAGAGGGAAGTCTTTAGTGACCTGTGAATGGTTCCAGGGCATAATGAAGGCAGAGGAAGTGCCCGGTGAAAAGGTGATGTAACAGACACCTCCGAGTTTTCTGGCCAAACTGATGGGGAGCGTTGATACATGCATTAGCTTAGCTCTGTTTTTCACTGTCTTGGAGTGGATATTTTCATTGGCAGAATTGGGATGGGGGGGAAAGTGCTGCTCGTTTTCTTTTCTCTTTTCCTTTATTAACCAACTGGTTCCAACAAGGTGGAAAACAAGATTAAGGGGACCGTTTTGCTTACAACGATTCCCGCCCGGGGGAGTTCTCCTCATGCCAAATCGGTCAGTCTGCAGCCATCCCGTGCCTTTCCATTGTTTAAATGTTATGACAGGA
Organism: Python bivittatus; assembly: GCF_059951505.1. Lineage (NCBI taxonomy): Eukaryota > Metazoa > Chordata > Lepidosauria > Squamata > Pythonidae > Python > Python bivittatus. The sequence goes on along the minus strand of NW_028277055.1, from coordinate 682,661 downwards.
TTCGACCTCGTCGTGCAGGGCCTCGCTGTGGTGCTCCAGCAGCCTCCCTTTGCTCTCCAAGAATAACACAGACACATTCGTTTCTGCAGTGGGATGTTCCCAGAGGTGAGCTGGGGGGCTCAAGAGGCAAGCTGGGGGCCCTGGCTTCACATGTGAAAATAAGTAACTTGGCCCAAACTGCATGTTTGCCCTTAGAAACTGGGGGAAAGGGAGGACCAGGGGTGTCTGGGAAGTCTTCTGTAAATACAATTGCGTGACTGATAAGAGCCAGAGATGGAAAACAGAGACTCTGTTGGACGTTGCTTTTGTAGCACCAGTTGGAGGTGCCAACTGAGAAGGACTCTTTTCTGTTTTCCATTAGAGCTAAAATTGAATTAAAAGCCATCAGACTCCAACCTGGCATCTTGCCTTCCACTCCCATCTTTTCAGGAGGAACTAACGATTTCTATAAGGCAGGGATCACCTATCTTTTCTTTGTCAGTTCTTCTGGAGAACTATCTGGACAATGAAGAGTAGGAAACCTATAGGCCGTAGGTAACCCATTTATTGTCTGCAACTCTTTAGAGTGAGTGGGCCCCAAATTTTCCAGCCCCCTTTTTTTGCATTCTGGTGGGTGATAGATGGAAGGAACAAAATGGATGCTTGTCAATGGTGGCTGAAGCTTAACTAAACAGTGAGCAGGACCATCCTGAAATGTGCACATAACCCCTCCTCCCCCATCATCTCTCTCTTGGACAACCTGTCATCCACCTGCCTTGCTACAGGGCTGAATTGCTGGCTTCCAGAAGGCTTCTGAAATTATGACCATAGCTATAGGAGCTCGGGTGGAGGACCACAAGTCAGCAACCCCTGATATAGAGCCCTCTGATAGGTCAGACCAATAGGCCTTCTGGTACAATATTGCCTGCTCTGGCAAGTTCTGTAGGTTCTACTCTGGCCAAAGTCTGAATCTGGAGAACTAACCTTGAATCTCTATCAATGGATAGCAGCTCCTTCCCCACAAAGAAGTAACCTTATACTATGTCAGAGCACCTCTGAGATCCAATGTGGTATTGTGGTTAAAGTGTTGGGTTAAGACAGGGGCCTTGAAAGTTCAGCCACAGAAACTCACTGAATGACTTTGGGCCAGTCATTCTTTTCTCAGCCCAACCTATCTTGCAGGGCTGTGGGAATAAAAATGCAGGAGGGAGTCCCAGGTCTGCCATCTTCTTTCTGGAGGAAAGGTGGGTCAGAAATGAAAGGAAGCAATACATCAATAATGTTTCCACTGATTAGGAACACCACATGGCTTTCTATCAGCCCACTGGTTGCTGTAGCAATCTTTGAGGGCTACTGAACACAACTAAAATTTCAGAAGTATCCTAGGCTTGGTTAACATTCTTGGTAGCTTAATGTGCAGGGTGAAGTTGGTCCGACATATTACAAAAAGCTGGAAAATTAATCAGAAGTCAGGTTGAATAGAGCATAGTGGTTGCAGTCTTAGGAGAACCCATCCTTATTATTCAGAGCACTGATTTCTGTCCTGCCTTTTTAATAGAAAGTTAAATCTGGAAGCACAGGTTCCTACAAACTGACTTCGGCCTACCCAGGTGCCCAGGAATGCAAAAATGCTGTGCTCATTGGTCAAGACTGCCTCCCCACAATATTTAAATAATTTCTCCTGCTGTGAGAATGACAGCAACCTGAGCCAATCCAATGTCATTTTCAGAAGTGGGTTGGCTTCATCGTAGTCATAACCTTGTTTGCTTGTTGTAATTGCAAAGGAATATAGAAATAGCAAAAAGGAGAGAGAACCGCTTTGCATAAATTCAGCATAGATGAGGGAAGACATGCCTGCCATCATATTTTAACTGCTTTGATCGGGTTATTTTTAAAAGCTTCACACACACACACACACACACACACACACACACCACTCCAGGGAATGTACTGTGCTGGAATATTTTAAGTCCTCTTGCAATAGAAACCCAACAAGACAAAACAAAACCCAAAAAAACAATACAACATCTCTGGGTTTTGACGCTTATCTTGAATTCATTTCCACCTATTATGTGTCAAACAGAGAACATGAAGTTTTGACCCAACTTATTGGTTGCTGAGAACCCAGAAGGAGAATGAAGACAGAGAGAAAGAGGAAGTACAGTAGGTGAACCAGCTGAAGAACCGATTGATACAGCTTCGAGAGAAAAGAGAATTTGGTCTTGCTGCTAAATACAGGGCTGCTGAGAAGATGAGTTGTTCATTACATAAACATCATCATTTCCCAAAAAGGCATGAATGGGAATTGAATCTAGGCACTGAGCCAAGCCAATGTTCTTAACCTCAGCCTAGAGCTGTATCACTACACACCTTGACCCTAAAGTTGGATAATCTGTTAATCTAACTACAGTAAATTGCTTTCCCTTTCTGGCTGAACATTTTTGCCTTCTGTTTCTTTGCAGTCTCATTCTCTCTATTTTTCCTCCAATCTTTCCAACCATCTGGGTATATGCATCTGTGTGTGTGTGTGTGTGCCTGTGTGTGCATGCACATAAGTATATCATCTTTATTATTTATTAACTTTACATCCTTAATAGTCAGCCCATTTAAATAACTCTGGAAGAGTGCTCAAGGTTGGGAAAGAAAAGTCTTGAAAATACCAGAACTTTAGTGTACTCAGAGTTGATGATGAGCTTGTCCATTGTGACTGTCTGCACATAGCAGAACTGTGACTGGACTGTTGGCCAACGTAGCTTTGTAGCATTCCTTATTTGATAAAGAATTTACCAAATAGCTAAGACAGAGGTTGAATCAAGTTGGGGCCAGGATATATCGCTGTTTTACCCAGTGGTGGATGGATAAGGGCAGGAGGGAGAATACAGAATGACCCTATGAAGCACATTGTCAGCCCAACTAGGTAGACCAGGTCAGAAAATCAACTCCACAGAAAGACTCCATAAGACTAGAACTAAGCTTTAATAACAGAATCTTGCAAGTCTGGTGGTGCTGTATCTCCCATCTTTCTTATACCCCAGTGAATCAGAGAGGCATTTGCCTAAGTTGTTTCCAGATATTATCATGTTTCCCAGGACTTAAAGAATGTTTCAGCCCTCTTTGCCTAGGTACTGGTTTAATAAGCGGATAGGAGACCATCACCAGGAAAGGCATGGATAGGAGACCATCACCAGGAAACCCTCAGAATTCCCCAGCCAGCATGCTTTATGATGTATGGACTTCAACTCCCAGAATTCCCCAGGCAGCATACTTTAAGATGAGTGGACTTCAACTCCCAGAATTCCCCAGCCAGGATGTTTTAAGATGGGTGGATTTCAACTCTCAGAATGCTGGCTGGGGAATTCTGGGAGTTGAAGTCCACCTATCTTAGAGTTGTCAAGGATGAGAAACATTGATCCAGTGTCTTTTAAACATCTCCAGCAAAGGAGAGACCATCCCTTCCATGAGAATCTGTTCCTCTGATGAATTGCTCTTAACATTAGGGCTTTTTTTCTGAAAACCAACCAAAATCTCTGGAAAATAATGGAAGACATGTTTCTGATGCTGGAATATTAGTGCGAAACAGGCATGGCTCAGGAGCTCTGAAATCAAATCTCCTGAAATGTTGATTTCTTACCTAAAAGCAGCTGTACGGCTGTGTCCCTTCCCTCCAAATTCAGTTGTCAGAGCAATGATGGAAAATAGAAGGCTTTAAACCAGGGTTGGGCAAGCCACATCTATGGGCTCCAAATGTCCCCAGTCCGATTTTTGACATAGTCAAAGCAGCTGAAAGTGGCACAGCTGAAATTTAATGGCAAAAGGTTAGTTTTCAGTATCAAGTGTTCTGGTGTGTGGGTGTGTGTGTGTTTGTGTGTGTGTGTGTGTTCCCTGAAAAAATAGGACTGAAATAAAATTCTAACATTTTCTAGTGACATCACGGCCGTGCTCTTCAGGAGTGCAGTTAAAAATGAAATAAAATAAACAGCTCTTGCCTCCCTATGTTTTCTCTCCGTCTTTCTCATGTTCCTGCAATAAGGAGTTTAGCTAAATAAGGTTAAAATTGGCTTGAATTTCTCCTTCAGCATGCTGTCGGAGCTCAGCCATTGCATCCTTTGTGAACCAGACCATCAAGTTAAGCCGCAAGAGGGTTTCGCTGTTTGGATTTCAAATGCTAGGTGAGCACGCCGCGATTGTGTTGTGTTAACCTGAGTTTGGGATTAAGCATGTTATAAGAACTTAGCCAAATTGTTTCCACTGTAGGGATAATAGCAGCTGGGGCAGGGGTGGGATTGGAGAAATGTCATCAGAGAAAGGATTAAACTGCCTTCCTCCCCCACAGCTATTTTTATCAAATTTCCTTCTAGAGAGTTAGCCCTACTGAAGGGGAAAGAACCGTTTGCAGATAAGCTTCACCAGTTGCCGATAAGAGATCATTGTTGTTTATCAGCTCACAATGCCATTCTGCACCACACCCAGCAACGATTTTATGAACGGTCACGCTCTATAAATAATTATCAAGCTTTGCACCCTCTACTTTTCTTTTCCTTCTGACCTCTCCTTTTACCATGGCTGCCAGATCTGGTTGCAAAAACACGAGCCATCATTAGATGGTAGCAAAGAGACACAGAAAACAAAGCGTTTCCTGTCATCTAGTGCAGGGTTTCTCAACCTCAGCAACTTTAAGATGGGTGGACTTCAACTCTCAGAATTCCCCAGCCAGCCATGGTGGCTGGGGAATTCTGGGAGTTGAAGTCCACCCATCTTAAAGTTGCTGAGGATGAGGAACCCTGATCTAGTGGTCATCTAGATTTCTGGGAGTTGAAGCCCACCCATCTTAAAGTTGCTGAGGATGAGGAACCTGATCTAAGTGGACATCTAGATTTTTGCAATCTGATATCCTCCCTTCTATCTACCTTCTCTTCCAATAATCCAAATATACGTGTGGGTTCCCCCCAGATGATACTCCATATATCTAACATGTGTTTATGACCTAACAGATTGATACTCTTGAAGTCTTGTTAGTCTTCAAGGTGCCACAAGACTGGAATCATTTTTATTTTGCTGTTCAGATCCACATTCCCACCCCCACTTGAGCTTGATGGTTTCAAGGGTGCCTTCCAACATTTGAATTAAATATAAAGCAGATGATAATCTGAACATTAATGCTTCATTGGATTAGCTCTGGCCATGGGAGAATCTCAAAGAACAGATGACTTTTTTCCCCTCTAGTTCCAGCAAGAAGGAGCTGAACATTCCACATAAAAGGGAATCTGAACAGCATTCAATCAGTGCATTAACTGTGCAGTGTGGTAGGAAGAGAGCTGTGTTAGTCTATGGAGGCAAAAAATCAGGAGGATCAGGAAAAGACCTCCTTTTCAGGTTGACAAATTTTGCTAAAGGGCATCAGCTTTTGGGAGACATCAGATAGGCTTCAGGCGATCTCAGAAGGTGGCAATAAATACATTGCAGCTATCAAGTGATAAGCTACTTGTAATGTCTTGCACAGGTCTTACCTGTGTTGGTATCACCTGTCTCCCCTTCCCTTCCCCACTTCGCCTCGTCCCAATTTAAATCCTACATCAGTGGGGTACTCCATGCAATGAAGGAAGTGAACGGTAGTCCATGACAGCTTATGCCTTTTAATAAAATATTAGTCAGAGACGGTGCCACCAGATTCCTTCTGATTTTTGGCTAACCGGGCAGCACTATCTAGGTTTACTCAGAAGTCAGCCCCATAAATGACAATAAGGCTTTCTTCCAGTGAGTGGATATCTTTCCCTTGCATCACACACTCCAGCAACTCAAACTCTGAAATGCCATTCAATGCGTAATTGAGGATCAGTTTCAGGTTAAAAAGGAACCATTTCAAATACCGACAGACATGATTAGGGATGGAGAAAGATTCCTATTTCTCCTCTAGCATTTATTGACCTGTGGGGAGAAAACCCTGATAGCTGGAATAAGATGTCCTTCAATTGCAGAAGGCAGGTGTAAAGTTCTCAAGATGAGACACGGCATATATAATGTATGCAAACACTAGGAAGAAGAAGATCCTTTTAAAGAAAAGGATCCTGAATGAAAATCTGAAATTTATATACCCACAATGGAGGACTGGTTGGTGAAGATGACAGAATTTGCAGAGATGGCAAAGTTGGGGGCGGCTGGTGCCTTGAGGATGCTCCCTGAGCCTAATCATTTTTAGTTTACTATCAATCTTGGAAGATATTTATTATTTGTAGGGCTATTGTTATATGGTATTTTAATTAATATTTATTATTTTACTATAAATCGCCCAGAGTCGCTTTCAGGGAGATGGGCATGAAAAAGGTGGAATGAATGAATGAATGAATGAATGAATGAATGAATGAATGAATGAATGTGTGTGTGTAGGGAGCCATGATGCTTAGAGCAAGAGGATAAAATATAAATGCATTTATAACTATTGGAAAGAAGATTGGAAGCCACTTCTTTGTATTTTTTTCTTTTTCTTTTTTTTTCTTTTTCTCTTTCATTTCTTTTTTGTTTACTGACCACTTTTCTTTTACTTGACTTTCTTTTTTTCTTTAAATTGGTATTGTTTTTATTCTGTAAAAAAATTCTTCAATAAAAGTTAATTAAAAAAAAAAGAAAACCTGAAATTTATAAAGAGGTGGTCAGAGGTAACCCCTGTCCTCTGTTTTTACATATTTATTACAGAGGCTGCAATTAATATGGACAGTGATTAATCCAAGCTTTATAAAGGGGAAAGAAAATTGACTGCATTTACAGATGATGTAGCTGAAATGGTAGAGCAAGAGAACTGCTAAACATACTAATTACAACCAATTCAGCCTTTTGGGAACAACAGATGCAAAGACAGAAATGAGAAGGGAAGATATGAAGGACAAACAGCTTGAAGCAAATCGGGGGGGGGGGGGTAGCTCTGTCATCGCCTGGAGGTGACGTCTCCAGGTGCTGCTGAACAAAACTCCCACATCTCTTTCTCTGATGCTGCTGGCTGGGGCTGCTGGGAGTTGTAGTTGAGAAACATCTGCAGGGCTATACACTTCCCACCCATTTTACGTATTTGGAAAGCAAAAGTAAGGAGAGATTTAAGAGGGAAGGTATTTTCTAAAGAGAGAGAGAGAGAGAGAGATTGATTAAGGGAGTAATAAATTAAACTTAATAATAAATTAAAAGTAATAAAATAAAAGGCACTGTTATAGCCTAGGCATAATCTGCATGGATGCGGAGCACAGATGTAATAAAGTAAATTTAAGGAAATTGGAAATATTAAGGTGAGCAGAAAGGAAAACAAATAAAGAGGTTGGGTGGTGTTACTCCCTCTGACACTTTCTAGAAGTGTGAAAGTCCCTTTCAGCTCCTGAAGACTACAGACACACATCCACGTAGTGTTCTTGGCAACAAGACGGAAGTGGTTCCAGGATGCTTTTCAACTTCCCAGTTAGCCTCGTCCCTGGGATTTCCTGGTGGTCTCCTATCCAAGGACTAACAAGATCTGATACTGCTTAACTTTTGGAGAATAGCCAAGGTTGACTCGATGCTGCCTCTAGCAGGGCGAGGGGCAAAAAAGCAGTGATGGAAAAGGACTGGATATGGAAAATCTCCAGCGCTTCGGTCTAATATGGCCGGCAGAGGTTCTCATCTGACCAGACTGAAACCCAGCTTGTGGTGAGTCCTGGTTTGGAACTAGGGCAGTGTTGTCCAAACTTGGCCACTTTAAGATAAGTGGACTTCAACTCCCAGAATTCCCCAGCCAGCATGGCTGGCTAGGAAATTCTGGGAGTTGAAGTCCACTCATCTTAAAGTTTGGACAACACTGTCCATTGGCCAAGTTTGGACAACACTGAACTAGGGCAATTTGGGAATTCCCACTGTTATGCTGGTGGAGTGCTCGGAAGATGACTGGTTTGTTTTTAAAAGATGATTTGATACAACAGTCATCGCCGTATGACTGCAGAGGGGTCGAGAGCAAACCACGATGCAATGTAGAGGGACCTCATCAAATGCTACCCTTGCATACTTACAGACCAATGTGAGATGAATCACATTTTGTCATTTGCCTCCTCCCCTCCCCCTGCTGCAGGGGCTCCTGTGTGATGCCTGACGTGGCCAGCAAGACTTGACAACATTTTGAGAGAGGACTTTGGGGCTGTGAGAGTGTCCCACAACTCATTGTGGGCTGGAGGTCATGTGTGGCCCGGTGGAATGGAAGCATTCATCCTACCAGCTCGATACAGGCTGCAAGATGTACTATTGACCCATAGAACCGTCTTGCCAATTTTTCTTTTTATTTAGAAAAAAAACAGCAGACACAAAACCAGAGAACACCCACAGCCCTCCTCCCCAAACCGATACTTGCACCCTGACAAGCATGAATGTTGGTTGTGAACTGATGACGTGAAGCCAGCTTCTTACGGTCCCGTGGATCTGAGATGTCTGTATCTCTCAGACATGCAGGTAGGTTTTCGACATCCAACAATCTCCTTTTCACAGCTTAGTTACCACAAACAGTTCACTAGAGATGGAAACAAGGTCCTTGCCCCCCCCATCTCCTCCTATCACAGTTTGTTCTTGACCGAAGATGGAGAGTAATTCTATTTTTATAACCATCACAAGTTTTCTCCTGCAACAACAAAAGGTGATTTCCAGAGCATTATTATTATTATTTTTTGCAAGTACAAACATAAAAGTTCAAAACAACCCCGCTCCTTTGATTTAATCCAGAGAGAGGCAGCAACCTTCTTCCAATAGGCTGAAACATGGGCATTAAAAAATCTACATTATCTTCTCACTGCAGGAGAGATTGTGGTTTTAACACTGAAGGATCCAGCTTGTGCTTACAGTCATATGATGTGAAAGAATTAGAACACATTACAATAAAAAAGAAGGTACAAATAGGAAGCCAGGAGAGAGATTGACCACTACAACCATTCATAAGGATACACATATAATACAACATTGTCCTCAAACATCCAGTAGTAAACTCCGTTTGGCAGAGTCCTGCACAAATCATGATTGCAATGAGAGGAGTGAGCAGCTCTGCATTTGAAGAGGCCAGACAGTTTTCAATATTTAGAGGATATCATCAATGGAAATTTATACTGAATAAAGTTCAGATAAACACAATATTTTATGGTCTACTAAGGAATGATACTTCACAGAACCATCAGGATGCAAGTTCTGATGAGGTTCTGAGTAATTAAAACCAAGAGTAATGTGTGTCTGCAGCAGCTTTCCATAATTTGGCATCTTCCAGATGTGCCAGGATCTCAATGCCCAACATCCCAAACCAGCATGGCTGGAAATCTGGGGAACTATAACCCCAACAGGGTTGAAGGACATTTAGCTCGTGGAAGGCCAATCTCCAGAAAACTATCCAACTGGGATGAGAGATGGAGTTACATACCCAAGAAGACAGAGAGTTAATATACATAGTGAATAATCTTGATTCAACCTCTCCAAGTTATCCATTGAAGAGAAGAACTGTAGTGAGAGTCCTCTGCAGATTAGAGGTTCACCAAGTGTCAGTGGATACAGAAACTGGAGATTCAAATATGGTGAAGATAAAAACAGTGCTTTGTTACATGGAAGACATTTAAGAAATAACCCAGAGGACTTAAGTCATATCAGTTAGACTTAGTTCTATACTTAAATAGGAGTCATGTTTAATAAGCTAACATCAGCAGTAGCAATTATTCTCCCCAAGGCCTACTTGAAACGATACGTAAACGATAGATGGGCTTCAGTTTTTAATAAGTAAGTCGCTCAGACTTTTGGTGTACTGCAACATGAAAACAAATCGGCTTGATGAATGCCTTTTCTCAATCAGTTCACATCCATTCCTAAAAAGGGGACATATCAGAAATTCCTCCTTGAGTTTATTCCGCACTCTCCTTTTCAGGTTGCATTTATGTCCAAAATTTGAGACCCAATTTTGGATAGTTCCAAACTGGTTTCTCTTCTACCTCCCCTCCTCCCTCTGTGGTCCAGTGGTTGTTTTCTGATCTGCAGATCACAAGCCTCAAAATAGACAGAGGGAACAACTGATTTTTTCCCCAGGAGTCAACATTTAGCAGGCATCTGGGGGATGTTTAAATGCCCATTCACCAGCCATTTCAATGGCTTGTACGAGATTGTCCTATGTCTCTTTGTCCTATGTCTCTTTTTCCACAATTGGTGGACCCACAAGTTCAGTCTGTGTCCACCTGGACAGCAGAATAAAGTGGTAGAAACTTGGGAAGCCCTTGAGAAGAATCCTGAGGCCCAGCCTCTTTCTTCCATGGTAAGGAACCACAATGAAGGCTTCCATGTGAAAGCACCCTTGAGAGAATCCCAGCTGCCATCAAGGAAGTTCCCATGTAACTTACATTTCAAAGGGCTGTTTGCTAGACATATTGTTTTTTAGAAGCACTGCTACTTGGGCGGCTGGACTGCCTTTCCTGAGAGAGATGGATTTCAGAGGCTCCTGTTGCAAAGAGATCAGGAGGCTTAGCCTGGTTTTGCAAGGCCAGGGTTTCTTCTGTGTTGTAGTTGGCCCAGTTCTGCTCACTGGAGAGCTTGTTGTATCCCTGGTAGGGTGGGGAATGCCTGTCTGCCATGGGGAGGTAAAAATCTGGTGGATAAGGCCCAGTTGGCATTTTACCAAGCTTTGTTGAGAAGCCATTGTCATCAGAGGGCAGAGGGGGAGCAGAGGATGGGGAACAGCAGTTATTTGTCTTTACCCTGCTGGCTATGTGCTTACAAAAGAGGTGGAAAAGCTCCAGAAGGTTGAGGACAAGGGAGATCAAGCCCATTACCAGCATGAAAAGGATGAAGATGGTTTTTTCAGTGGGACGGGACATAAAGCAGTCCACGTAGTGTGGGCATGGAGAGCCCTGGCACACATAGAGAGCATCCATGACAAAGCCATATAGGTACCACTGGCCAAGGAGAAAGCCTGCCTCAAAGATGGTCTTGAAGATCACACTGATGACATAGGTCCACATCAGAGGCCCACGGATTTTAATTCGGCCATCTTCAGCCACACAGATCTTGGCCATCTTCTTCTCCACTGTCATCAGCATAGCTGCCACCTTGTAATCTTTGGCTTGCAATGCCCGGAGTTCACTCTCCTGCTCCTTCAGCTTCTCCTCTTGCCGGGAGAGATAGATGACATGCCCCAGGTAGACCAAGGTTGGGGTGCTGACAAAGAGGAACTGCAGGACCCAGTAACGAATATGGGAAATAGGGAAGGCTTTGTCATAGCAGACGTTGGTACAACCAGGCTGCTTGGTATTGCACACAAAATCTGACTGCTCATCCCCCCAGACGGACTCCCCAGCTAGACCCAGGATCAAGATTCGGAAAATGAAGAGGACTGTCAGCCAGATCTTGCCGATGACTGTTGAATGCTCCTGCACCTGGTCCAGTAACTTCTCCAGGAAACCCCAGTCGCCCATCCTGTGCTAAGGATAGTAGAGAGGCAGGAATTAACAAGGGATCCATAATCATTTCATGAAAGCTTGAGGTTCCTACCAACACCTAAGTTACAGATGGGCAACCTTCCTGGACTACCTTGGCCTCCCAGGAGCCTTCAAGGGGTCCACAGGAAGATAAGGCTAGTGAATGGGACCATAATTCACCCCACCCCATTGCTGTGAAACCTCATTTTCTTCTCACAATGGCTGGACTCATACCCTATTTTAAGCTCAAACCAAAGAGAGTACATTATGGTGGTGCTTACACAACATTCTTAATTTGGTTATTGGAGGAACTCCTTGTCTAAATTACACTATAAGCAGCAAAGCCACAAAAATTAACCAAGTTTAAAACTAACTGAGTTTAATATGTTAGGCAAATACAACTGTCAAGTTTGAAATCGATCTGATTCGATGTCTTGGGGGAACACAGAATATAGCTGAGCATGATTTATGAATGGAGTCACATTTTAAAACGCTATACTCCTATTTTACCCAGCAGTAGGCTGCCAGCAGTTAAACTAAAGACTCAGAACCTTTTCTTTACAGCTTCAGCGGGCTGGAGCTGGGGACCTCATCCAAAGTGATGATGCTGAAATATTTTTTTTGCCTGGGTGAGTGTGGGTGAGTAGAGGAGAAAAGTGATGTGAACGAGTCCCTTTCCTTCTTTTAGTAACACAACACACACATGTGTGTTATAAACACGGCTTTAAGACGATCGGACTGAAAGAAATGCTCTTCTGAATAGTAGAGCGGAAACTTAAATAGGTAGGTGGGAGAGAAAGGACCTGTTTTAAAAAACAAGGGCTGTGCAGAAATGTCTTTTCAACTCTACAGTGTGGGCCATCAAGACATGACCTAAAGGAAACAGAAGAGGAACACCTGCAAACAGGGGCTGGGTGTGTTAGGCCTAAACTCCCTTAATTTCCAGCTCGCACAGCCAACCAGTTGTTTGGAGGATAACCAGATGGGGCATCTGACCCCTTGACACAGCCTCGCCCTATCTGGTGTCCTCTAGAAGTGTTTTTTTTTTTAAAATAATTTTTATTCAAATATTTTTTACAATAATAAAAGACAAGCATGCAGTATAAAGCTATAGAAAAGAAAAAGCGCGAAGAAAGCGATAAGACAAGTCAGTGAAAAAAAGAGTAAATAGAGAAAAAGAAAACATCTATTAAGAAGCTGCTTCTGATCTTTACAGCAGTTACAAATGAATTTATCACCTATCCTCCCTCTTTAAGATTACATCATAATTCTCTTCTTCCCATCTTCTCCCTTTCCTAAATCATCAAATCCATAAGTCACCAATTCCATTTTTTTTTTCCATTTTAAATCACCAGTTCATTTTCTTCCCTTTTGCCTTGCCCTACCCAGTGCCCTCTAGAAGGGTTGAGCGCTACCTGGCAACTCTGCCAACCAAATCCTTCAGCACGATTTATTTATTTATTTGCCTACCTCTTCACTTCATTGTGATAAACGTCGTGTTGTTTCCATACATTGATGTTTGCATAATATGTTTAAAAACGATGAACGTTCTATTATTGAAATAACTTAGGACATCTTTTCTTTTTCTTTTTTTCTATTCTCAATATTCTATCAGTATGAATTACAATTTAGGAAGGCAGTATTACAAGTATAACATGATTAAGGTTTTTTTCATCCAAAGTTGAGTACAACATTGGAAAAGAACCACTACAACTCACATCAAAGTAATTGTTATATACTAGAGATTTCGATCTTAAGCTGATTACTTATTAAAGTCTCTCTTGTATTGTCACTTTGGGTGTGTGTGTGTGTGTGTAGATAGATATGTTTATTAATATTTAAAATGGGGGGAGAAAAAAAAAAGACTAGTATCCAGAAAGATGCTAGTTTATAAGAATGCCACCAGTTTCATGTGGTCCCCTGGATATTCTTTGAAGATAAAAAATGGTAGGGGTTGGGATCCAGTGCTTTCTTTGGAAGATTGCTCAAGAAAAAGGAGAGAAAAAGGTAGAATGGAAGCTGTAGGGAGCCCCTGAATGGGGTAGAGCAGGTAAGTAACTTGAGAATAACCACACCCATCAACACATGTTGTAGGAGTCCAACCGTGCATCACAACAAGCTTCCAACATTCCAGGTGGGCACCCATTTGCCCCAAAAACTTTATCTGTCCCTCTACTAGATCATCTGGCACACAGCATCCAGTAAATGTTGACTTTTGAAAGCTGCGCCAGGAGGAAACACATGTTACGGCAAAATCCCATATAAGTATCTCAGGCAGTACAAACTCTTTCATGACCTCCAGCTTTGTCAGGTTCAGCTTAACATAGGAGAATTAGATCTTCTGGGAAAAACAATACAGTCTGCAAGATGGCTTACAGTTCAAAAGGAAATTCTGGAAACCGAAAGGTGGTTTATTTTTGCTCTTCTTCCGGTAGGGGCCTATAAATATCTTGATTTTTCGAAAATGGTCGAATGGACCGTTCGCTTACAATAAGAGAAAGATTTAGGGGCCGCAACACTGTAATTTTTCCTCCGAGAGTCGAACACAACTGCCCTTCTGAAATTAGAAGTAGTGCGAAGGGTGGAGTTAAAAATAATTTGCATCTGTGCCCGGTCAGGAGTTTAAAAAAATGATTTCAAAGCAATCAATGATTGTAAAAGTCCACTTTCAAATAAAGCTACCTGTTAACTGGCTTAGATATATTCTCCGAAGTATGGAAACCTAGCAGTTTTACAGATGGGAGAAGGAGGAAGCATGAGGTTTTAAGCACGCCGTCATAAAGCCAAATGCATTCTCTTTCACCTTGTAAGAACTATTCCACTCCAGCGTCCCTGTTCTTCGTGATTTTCTACGGCCCTCCCTCTATGGCCCATTTTAAAAAGATAGAGAAGCAGGATACGGACCACGAATGGTCCAGCCAGTGCTTCGCTGGCATTTAAAGCCGCTGCTTTTAAAATCTCCCACCCAGAAAGGCAACGTAGGAGGAGAGCCGCGATAGTCTAGGGGGGTAGTTGAAAATCTGGTAATGTGCGCCTTTTAATAAAGCGTGTGGTTTGGAAAAGATGCCCCCAGACTCCTTCTGTCTCAGGAAGGCAGTAGAACTGGAGGAAAAAGTATCAAGCGATTAAAGTTACCCAAGAGACGTGCTGGCTGCCCAGCTGGGTCTGCGATGAATTTTTCTCTCTTTCTCCAGCCTCGGCAGCTGCCCAGAACTTACAAAGGGTTAGTACTGCCAGTGGCTTTGGTAAATGGGGGGGAAAAGCTTTTAAAAATTATCCGGTTTCTTCCTTTTAGAGTAGGTTGCTCTGTAGACAAACTTTTTCCTGACAGGGAGATAAACATAGCCACTGGCTGTCTACATCTCTGAAAGGCACAGTGGGAGCTGGAGGCGTTGGCAACCTGAACTGATTTGTTGTTGGTATGATTCTCGTTGGGTTTGCTCTTGGAAAAATCAGGACCTCCAGACAGAGGCGGGCATGCTTGGTTTTGAAGAATTCCTCGGGGTATGAGCACTAGCTCTTCTCCAATAAGTCAATGAGGACTAGTAACTTCCTTTTGAAGTTCTAACAAGCCAACATGCAGTCTGAAGAAAGCTAGAATGCTTGCCATGCTGAAGCAGAGCAGAAGAGGATGGCAAACTGACTGCTGCCTCGGATCTCCTTGATATGCCAGTCCGGTAGAGAAAAGCAGATGTTATAAATAAACCTTTCTCTTAAATCTTAAAATGGAATAAAGGCTGTCATGCCAAGAGGGAATAGTTTTGAAGCACCGAAATGTGAAAATCAGAGTTATCGTTCTTCTTTCAATCAAAGCAACTGCCTCCAGGGCTTTCACGTTTAGGACGGTTTAACAAATTTGAAGACGGTTGTACTCACCCACAAATCAAAGGGATTTTCCTGGCTTAAAAGTCCTCATCAAAAGTTTGGGGATTGGGGTTCTTGGTTTCAGCTGCGCTCCCGAAGAAAAACTGGAGCTGAGCTGAGATGCAGGACGGGAGTGAGTGCAGCAAACTCCCAGAATCCAGGGCACTTGGAGCCTGTTATGAAGAGTAAAGAAGGGAAAAGTTTATTATAATAATCCTTGGATGAGTTAACAGGGGGGAGGAGTGAGAGGAAACGAGTGGGGGAAGAGGAGGAGAAAAAACCTTGACTAGGCAGTTCAATTGTCTTTGGCTACTCTGACTTAACAAAAAAAGCAACTCACAGCTGATCAGGCAGGTGGGAAGAAGGAATAGCTGAAGGTGACTTCACCTGCCTCCTGGTTGAAAGAGCTTAGCAGGGTGGCTCACATCACACAGGTTGTGTGCACAAAACTCACGGAAGCAGGTCAATTAAAGATGTAG
This sequence comes from Python bivittatus, assembly GCF_059951505.1. NCBI lineage: Eukaryota > Metazoa > Chordata > Lepidosauria > Squamata > Pythonidae > Python > Python bivittatus. Next base: position 666,901 of record NW_028277055.1, on the reverse strand, counting down.
CAGCTGAATTTGCATACCATTCTACAGTAGTTTGTCATTTTGGCAACTTTAAGTTGGGTGGACTTCAACTCCCAGAATTCCCCAGCCAGCACGCTGGCTGGGGAATTCTGGGAGTTGAAGTCCACCCATCTTAAAGTTGAAAATCGCTGCTCTCGAGTTTGTTCATGGAAACTGGGGGCAGGTTTGGGGGAACTTAGTACCTTGTGTGAACCCAGTCCACTGGGGTAGCTTATAGTTCAAGGACTGATGCAACCCCCCCCATAAAAAAAACCTGGGTTAATATAAAACCCGGCTCGGCAGGTTGTGTGAACCCCGGCATAGAAGCAAAGGGAGGGAAAATTCTCGCTTTGCTAAACAGCCGTAGCAGCAGGGTGGTGGCGGCGGCGGTGGGAGAATATATTGGTCTGGAGCCTGGCTGAGGAAAGAGGAAGCAGAGGAAAACAGCGGAGACTGAAATAACAATTGGTGCCTCTGTTGCGCGGCAACTCCGGCCAGGAGCAATGCAAGGGAAATCCTGGACGGGAGGCATTTGCCAGCACCTTGCAAAGCGTGGGAATCAGGAGCAGGAAAAGGGGGGGGGGGTTTAAGCAGGGAATCCCTGCAGTCATTGGGGCAGGGAGCAAGCAAGGCCCCCTTGCTTTGGGGACCTGACCAAGCAGCTTGGAGGTGGGAGAACCCCCTTGGGGTGGACCATCTTATCTTCTCATATCGCAACTCCAGGAGGCAGCCCACACTGATCTAGCAATCTCGGCGAGCAATCAGACTGGAAGGAAAAACCTGCTGACCAGCCGGCTGTAAATTTAAACAATAAAGGGCAGGCATTTGTTAAATACTAGTGCCTGTTTTTTTTTTGTTTTTTTTTTGCCTGTGGAAATGATGAGATGAAGAAAGAGTTAAAAAACGACGGAGCGTGGCTCTAAAATGCACCCAACGAAATAAGACTTAATGATATCAGTACATTTTAAAATCACATTGATAAATAAATGATCCTCAAAGACAAAGGGAAAAGGGAAAGTTGACAATAGAAGAGAATATAGGAAGCTCAGGGTTGAACTGTGAGGTCCTTGGTGCTCTCTGAGCTTGGTCATTTCCGTGCAGACGTTTCATTACCCAACTAGGTAACATCACCAGTGCTAGTGAGTGAGTGTGGGGTTTGCTCCTTGTCTATATACAGTAGCTTGTCCTGCCAGTTTTGGTAGGGGTGTGGTTTTCTCTTTGGTAATTCCTTGATTAGGGTACTGTTTTCTGCCTGATTGTTTGTCTGGTGTTAATCCCTGCTTATCTGGATCTTGGCTGCTGGAGAGGACGTGTTCTGGTCTTTTGGTTTCCTTCTTAGCTTTTTTTTGACCCCACACTCACTCGCCCTGATGATGCTACCTAGTTGGGTAATGAAACGTCTGCAAGCAAACCACCAAGCTCAGAGAGCACCAAGGGCTTCACAGAAAGTTGACAAGCTGAACAACAAAAGCACCCATCATCTAAACCAAGGTGTAATTGACCTGAGTAAGTTGAGCATAATTTGTCAATTTAATCCCCTCCCAAAGGTGCGCCTAGTGGATGAGTCAGAAACGACCCTGGCAAAGGTTTCCTCCTGCCTTCAGCGACCTTGAATATCAGCCTAACCTTCTGCTCGCCGTTGCTTTCCTTTCCCTGACAGTGCAAACTGCTACTTTTCTATCTTCAAGGCACCAGAGCAAGCAGGGCCCATTTGGTTTCAGACAAGAAGCTAAACCTGGTTAGTTTTAACCCTGGATAATTTCATGTAGCTTGCTGAGTTATGCAAACCCATCACCTTGGTTAGTTTATGGTTCTGTGTGTTGCGCAACCCCAGAAAATGGGCTAATTCCAGTAACCAGGCTAAGGGTGTAATGTTTGCACAAGGGGCTAACCCATGGTTAGCTGAACCACAGGTTGCTGAAGTACCCCAACTGCATGAGAACTGGTTGTGTTCTCATGGCATCCTGAACCACAAGTCAGTCCACCACAGTTTACCAGTTACTTTAGGATTTGATATGTTGTGTGGACCCAGGCTATGGTTAACTACAGGCAAGCCCGTTCTGTGAATTGAGCCACACCAGTCCAAAGTCCCATTTTAGCTTAGCAGGTTGTGAGAACTCAGCCTTTGGGCATCCCAAGGAGAGGGGAGCAGAATAATCATTTGAAACCACATATTTTCTTAACATGGAAATAATTTTCCTTTCCACTGTTTTTCATCCATAGAAGTCAATCACCCAGTAAAACCATTAAGACACTCCACCCCCACCAGTCCTTAAATAGTTCTTGGGCTTGAATTAATTGATTTCTTCCCTGCTTTATTCAGTGTTAAGTATTGAATCCCTCTTCTTGTTTCAGATACGGAAGCTGTATTGGATGGCCCTCCCTTGGTATGTGAAGGTCTGGTGCAATGGCTCCCATTCCTCCTCTGTCAAAGGTTGGGGAGTCAGACCAGGAGAAAGGTGGCAATCCCCATTTTCAGTATTTTTGGAGTACAATCTATTAGATTCTCAGTGGACTGAATATGACATGACAGTCTTTTCAAGACTCCAAGCCCATAACTACTTTTATAGGAGGAATACCCTGGTTGGGTTCACACAACATGCCAGGATAGGCTAAAGGGAGGTTGGGTAGTTTGTAGTGCAGCAGGTTGTAGGAATCTAGCCCTTGTCTCTACTTGTTGGCAGAACCTGGCCCTCACTTTTGGTTAACTTAGCGGTTGAATGGGGAGTCAGTACCTGATCCTGCTTGCATTGGTTGGCTTTGTATAACACGCTGCTGGCCCAGGGCCAATTGAAGCATGGCTTCCCAAATTTTCTGGAATCACCCCACACACTCCACAGAAAGATACCACAAGATCTGGGGTCACATAACCACACTGAGCTATCAGCCAGCCCACCATACTTGATAAAGTATGTTGTTGTTGATCCCTCCCAACAAGTCTTTGCAGCTCCAGCACTTTCAGAAAAGTTTACACAGTTCCAAGAAAGAGGAAAGTGTGAGGAGGAACCTCAGAACAGCCCAGCTGTGATTTGTATAGTATTAGATGGGACAGAAAGAAACTTGGGCAAGGGTTCAGGATTCTTTTATTTCACCTTACTGCGATTAAGAACATTCCTGGAATCCCTGCTCTGCCTGTTTTGATCTGGCCTACTTCAAAGAGCTGACACCGGTGTGAAGATGCTCTTGGAGAAGAAATTGCTTTGGCAGCCAGCATGTTGACCGACTTTTCCATGATTGCTGATAAGGCTGCCAACATATCTGAAAAGGAATAGTTATGATTTGATGTGAATGTCACTCGCATAGCTGGCAATGAAACCATAACACAGACAGAGTTCTTTGGAGGTGTGACCCCAACTGCATTGGATACAACCTCCACTGCCAATCGTATACTTGGTGGGTACCCAAACTTCACCTTCAGTCTGGAGGAGTTCCTTGGGCAAGGATGTGAAGACTGCTCTGTAGCAAAAAGGAGGTGGGCAGGGAAAAATAAGATTTGGTATCTGAGAGTTGCTTTGGGTCATTGTGTAGCTTAGAGCACAAAAACTCGAATGCTTGCTCAAGATGAGGAATATAATTGGCATGGTCAAACCAGCACCAGTTTTTTTCTCTGAGAGCACAAAAAGAAGACAACTTATTCCAGCTGTGCCACTACTGTGAGGTACAAGCACTTTGGAGAATGTTCCAGCAACTTTGACATGCGTTTTGAGCAGTTGCATGTACTAGTCAAGTGATGACAAACCTATGACACGTGTGTCAAAGGTGACATTCCATGACGTTTTGGGTGACATGCCAGCATTCACCAACACCTGACAACAACTATTCTCCCTGTCTGAGTTACTGAAGAAACTGAGTTTGTTTTACTCATATTTCATTTTTGTAATTATTTGACATTTCTTCGTATAATACGTAGCACCACGCATGATTGGACTGCATTTTTTAAAATAAATGAATATGTAAAAAATGGTCTCTCTTTTGTTTGGGGTGGGGTGGGGGTGTGACACACCAGCAGAGTCAAGTTAGGCATTTTCCAAATTTTTGACACGCCGAGCCCAAAAGTTTCGCCATCACTGTACTAGTCAATACCTCGTCAGGAAAAATACACTGGGATGCCTAGCAGCTATAATGTTCTTTGAGGGCATCATGTTTCCTCATCTTGCTTGTTATAATTTCAGGGTACTCAGCACCATTGAAATCTGTGATATCAGATGTGCAAGCTGCACATCTACCTATTCTTCAAGTGTGCAGTCACATCTAGAAGGTCCTCGTTGTCTTTTGTGGTCACAGGGAAAAAGTAGAGGGCCGCTTCAAGGGGATCTTAGTCACAGTTCAACAGCTAGCAGAGAAGTTGGAGACTGAGTGATAGGTCCCTTGACAGCGTGGACTTCAGAGATGTCAGTGTGAAATGTGTTGGAACATTCCCATTAGTCTTTCTATGTACCATCCCTGCACTCAGTGATTTCATCATTGGAAAACAAGTTGGCGCAGAAACATGCAAGTCATCAGTGTCTTCTTACTTTTTCCATGCCATGTGGCAGTACCTGAAGTGACAGAATTCCAAGCAGAAATCAATATCATATATAACATGGACAATTTGCATGCAGAAGCAGCCATCTGACATGAAATGTGGTCAAAGAAGGAGACCCTTGGTCTTCTTCAGCTTGAAAACGAACTTCAGGATTTCTTGCAGCACACTGCAGTATTCCCTTCAGATCGACACTCAATTCTTATCACGCCAACACTACTAACCTGCACAGTGGAGAGGTCATTCAATATGATAAGAAGGTGAAAACATGGTTGAGATCGACAAAGACAGATGAGTGGTTATCAGGACTGTGCCTGATAAGTGAGCACAGAAAGAACATTTCAGAGAATGACAATTTGCTCTAGAAAGGGATTGACAGCTTTGCCAAGGAAACCAGATGACTGCTGTTCTTGTTTCAGAAATAGGAGGTAAACTATGATATTCATGTAAGTTGACACATATTTGTAGGAATAAAAAGCAAGTGGATCCTTAATCTTTCCGTTCATGATCTTCTGCTTCTTGATGCGTGTTGCAACAGGCTGGTGCTCATATGCTTATGACCAGAAGAAGACCGAAGCAAAGAAGAAGGGAGGGAGCTCTTCCAGGAAGATATAATGTTGAAGAAGACCAGAAGGAGATACCCCTCTGGGAAGTCACTGACTAGCCAAGATCCTGGATGGTTGCAGTTTCTGTTTCAGATCAGGAGTAGTTGCTAAAGTATGTTCACACTGCCTTCTCACAGATGTGAGAAGATGTGTGATGATATGAGCTGTTTAGCTTCTGATGAGAGCTGGTACTATAGAAAGACTTAGAATGTATCTCTCACCTTACATTGGAGGAGACAATTGCAGGAAGCCCTTGACCTGGTGCTTGTTGAGCCTCTTGGTACTGATACTGGTTTACTTCAAGGTTGTATCTGAGTGATCTTTTACAGTTCTCACAGGAATGAGTGGAAGAAAGGACCAAGAGGGGAGTAAGAAGCCCACGCCCAACAGCAACAACCACCAGGATCCATGCCTACAACTGGAGGAACTCAGTGGCGACAGAGTACCAACAGAGTCAGCTCAGGTGGAGCAGAGACTGGAAAGTGAGAACAGCCACAGAACTGCAAAGAGAAGTGGAAGAAGGGAGGAGGCAAAGCAGAAGTCCGGGAGAGTTGGGCGGGTCAAGAAGAGAGAAGAAGCTGGAGTTGGACTAAGGCGGGGAGGAAGGCTGCAGGACTGTGCTGAGATGGAGAAGGAGAGTTTAGAGAAGTGGGATTGTGGGTCAGATGACAACTTCTGATTGTATTCAGCGTATGCTATTTAAAAAATCTGTCCATTTGTTTTCTGTAATAGATAAATAAGGAAAGGGCGGCTTACATCCACAGTATTTTTTAAAAATCTTTTATTTATTTCTCACATTTCTATAGCCACCCATCTCACAGGGAAGTGACTCTAGGTGGCTTACAATAAAAATGGCTAGCTTTAGGAGCAACACACTTACTGGCGCATCTTAAATGGGTTTGAAATATGTGTATGTATTGCTTTATGAAAGATATACATTGCTTGGATAAGGCTAGCGTGTTAAGTGTCTGTTCACGTTTTTATCACACCAGTAACCATTCAAGGTCACGCTCCGACTTAGATTATAATTGACACATTCCCCCAATTCCTTCCAAAAGACTCATCTTACTATCTGTGCTGGGACTGACTATTCACTTCCCCCTTAAATGAAATGCTTCTTATGGCCGAATCATATTTTCTGGGGCACGGTACATCAAGGGGATTGTGTCAAATCATTTATGCAGCTGTAAGATCAGCTCGAGTGCCCGTACCATGGACGGGGCTCCCTTCAAATGAAACAGGCTAGGAAGAAACCTGTCATCGGCCCGGCAGTCTTTCCCCTCGCAAGCTAACGTTGTTCCAGGTGGTTTTTTTTTTTTACATCTTTCAAATCTTGGAGATGTTCCTGGAAAGCTCTGATCTATTCTGGAGGCCTGTTCCTCTTGGATAGCGTGCAAGTCATGAATAAAGTTATGTTTATAGAAGAAAAATGTTGCAGGGATGAGCGCAGTTGGATGCCCATTTATAGCAGTTCAGAGCCAACTGAATAAAGGCACCGATACCTTATCATTCCTTCCAGTCATTCAGCTGTCAATCATGGCATGATGTCATAGTCCTGATAATGAGTCATCGAGCAAGTCCGAATAATGCTCATCGTCAAAATCTATGCTGTGGCTGAAGGCGGAGTTGCATTGGAGCCAAAATGGAAGCTCTATTCCAGCCTTCATTGACTCGGAACTCTTCAGATTTTGGGAGCACAAATTCCCAGAATCCTCTACCAGCCAATAGCCTGCTGGGCAAGAAGGTTGAAAGATACCAAGAAGGTTGAAAGATGGTCAAGAAGGTTGGAAGGTGGTTCTGGAAGGCTGTCTTTCACCATTAAACGTTTAGATACTGCTAAAAATATTGGTCACTGTATTTTTTTTATTTTTTTTATTTATTATTAAATTTATATGCCACCCATCTCCCCCAGAGGGTGACTCTGGATGGCTTACAATTAAAAATTTATGATGTGTGTTGGTTTGTATAGAGAGGTAGGTAGGAGAGGAAACCTTGGAAGCTTTCCCTGTTTTTCCCCCATGTTATCTAGCTGGCAACATAAAGAACCATCTAGCTGTTAACATAAATAACCAACACAATCCTTTTAAGAAAGGCCAATCCCTCTGCTTTCTTTCTTTGATACAGATTTAAAGTGTAAATTCCACAATGTAAGCACTTTTAAAAATCGAACTGCTACTGTTTTTGAGTCACTTTTAGTAGAGTACCTTTTTCTCCAGCTTTGCTTTGTTTTGTGTGTGTGTGTGTGTGTGTGTGTGTGTGTGAGGGAGAGGGGTTTGGCAACTTTTTGACTGGTGGGGGAAGACTAATGCTTGTGGAGTTTAATTGATGCTAGTGTTTACCCCACTGAGAACTTCAGTGGGGTGCCCAACTTCACTTCCACCTTCTTTTGTACCACTATTCCAACACATATCTCCTGAATCTAAGAGGATGTCCACCCAGCTAAGCATGGATAGTATTTTATCCTTAATATGACTATACGAAGCCAGGGCCTTAGATCTACTCTTTCCAATCTCTCCCTAACTCACTTTGCTCCTGGATTATTCATCCCCAATTAAAAATTAACAATTTGTCAGTCAACATTACCCGAGATGAAATTTCTCTGGAGGTATTTTTCTGAGAAATTTCCAGGGAACTTTTCCCTTGCCTTCTGCTTCAGTTCCTCTGCTTGGAAGAAGAGCGAAGAATTTTTCACACCAAAATGCTGCTTTTATCTCTGTTTGGTGGGAGAAGCTGGCATTGTTGGCCTATTTCAAAGGGAGCACTGCCATCTTTTGGAGAAGCTGTGGAACTGCACCAAATCGCTGCAGAACAGCCAGTGTTTCTTATGTGTGGACTTCAACTCCCAGAATTCCTCAGCCAGCTGGCTGGGGAATTCTGGGAGTTGAAGTCCACTCATCTTAAAGTTGCCAAGGTTGAGAAACACTGAGCTAAGCAAACCTGTTATGATACATAAGGTGCACAATTAAGAGTATCTTCTTATGTATTTCCCAATAGTTCATTCATTTTAATTTCTTCATTAAAAGAGACCCACTCAGCTACTTTTATATTTTTCTCACTGAATTTAGAAAGGAAAGGAGAAAGAGTGTCCTTCACCAGACATAACTCTAAAAATGAATGCCTTCAGGACAGGTTGAAGATGATAAGATAGTGACTGGTTTCATACGTTTGCATAAATTGTATTACATTTGACCTGTGATTTGCTGAATAATCACAACGGGCTTTTTATGCCACACCTAACCATGGTTTGCCAAGCCAATTGGCTGCGTTTGCACCTTGCATTATGCAATTTGCCCCAAGTCTGAAAAGTCAGCTAATGTAATCTCAGATAGGATAGGCTGATGTTTTGGACTTCAACTTCCATTAATTCAACCAGCATGGTCAACCGCAGGGGATGATGGGAAATGTAGTCCAAAGCATCTAGGGGGCACCAGGTACCCCAATCTTGATTTAAATTAACAAAAGGAAAATCACAACCCCATTATATAGTACGTAAATATATAAAACAATAAACAAATAGAAATAAATGAAAAAAGGGGAAGGAGAAAGAAAGAAAATCTAGAAAATACTGTATACCCATTCAGCAACTGAAGGAAATTAGACCAAATCACTTGGAAGATCTCTTCCTTGCCTGTCTGTCAAGGAAAAAACATTCCAGATGTTGACAAAATTTCCATCTCAGTGTTACTTACTTGCAGAATAACAATCTTGGCTACAATGGACCCGCAAACATTCAGAACTCTTGGTAAACTGGTACATTCTGGCAGATCGACTAAATGTTTTGCAAAGGCTAAGATGCAAAAAAGTCAAGCAAAGTTATTTTTTAATTATGGGTGGCCAGGAGGTGGTGCTAGAATCACGGAAATAAAAATTGAAATTTTTGAAAACTATTTTTGAATTTTTTTTATTTTAAAAAAACCATTAAAGTATATTGTCAGCATCTCAGTTAAAAACGGAAAAGCTAATTTCACTGAACTTTGGTGTTAAAAAGAAGAAAAAAAAACCTCCAGAAAATTGGGACATCTGTTGTTTTAAATAGATACTGTTGTCTTTCTCTGCCTCATAAATAGACTTTTTGTTACATAAGGAGAATATGCAGCTCTAAAGGCTGGAGTGGAATTACATATGGAAGTAGCTTTAAGCTGCAATTAAACTTTTTAAAGCTGCAGTGCTCTTCATGTGGATTATTGGATTCTCTCTTGAACTGGTGAGGCTTATGTCTGTGTTTAGAAAGCAGAACATGGCTATGGAAGAGGAGTGGGGGGCACTGAAAACCTGACAGAGAGCTGCAAATAATCTTGATTATTTCCCTGAAAGGGAAAAAGAAAGTTTTCATTCCTTTAATAAAGCAGAAAGTATTGACTTAAGCGAGGGTTCCTCAACCTTGGCAACTTTAAGATGGGTGGACTTCAACTCCCAGAATTCCCCAGCCAGCATGTTTTAAGATGGGTGGACTTCAATGCTGGCTGGGGAATTCTGGGAGTTCAAGTCCACCCGTCTTAAAGTTACTAAGGTTGAGAAACACTGCCTTTAACCACTATACCAAACTGGTTCTCTGGGCAGGAGAACTTAAAATGCCAGCTTAAAATTTCAGCAACTTCCCCAGATTGGGCTGGGATAAATATTAGCTTGAAGACCTGGAGAATCTGTAGGCTCCTGGACTCAGTGCTTTGGTATAGCCTCAGGGCCCTTCTAAGAATTGCCATTAAATGGCAATTTTTATAGTGATAAAAGTAGGAAGTTATTAAACACTTTGGGAACAATAAAATTAATTCTGTTTACTTTTAGTTGATTTTAAAACAAATGAAAATAAAGTTTAGTTTCTGCCTTCACCACTTTTTTTGAAAACCTTGGCATACAGTATCATTCAATGGTTGCTCACTCCTGTTATAGATAGATCCATGGTCTGACATGGTATAAGCCATCTACTCATCTTCCCATCATCTTCCTAAATAATTGTGGCTAAACCAGAGCAAATGTCTAACTCCTTCCTCTTTAATTCCTTACAAAAGTGGGTTAGTTATAGTAACATTTTTGGAGTCAAAGATAGAATAGACAATGACATACTTTTCAAATTTCACTTTAGAAACGTATGATGAGTTGGGTGATCTCCAGACTCCAGCGATCATAGATCTGAAGGGTCTGGACTGAAGTTGATTGCTGGAATTAGGAAATAAATTAAATAAGGTAAATCTAGGCTGTCGAGTCTTTCGATGGATGAGAGAACGAAAGAAGTGGACAATTTACAAAGTCACATACATGAATGACTTCTGTTGTGAAAACAGTCAATAATAATAATAATAATAATAATAATAATAATAATAATGATAATAAAAAATAGTCAGTTGCAAAAAAATCATGATCAGTACATTGCAAAAGGTAGCTTTATTTGGAACAGCTTATATCCTGCGCTGAATCCTTTAACACCATCAAATAAGAACATCTGCCTATCCCAGGTCCTTGGGCAGGATTCAATAGGTGAATGAAAATGCCAGGTCCAGTCTAAACATCTGGCTGTCTATGTGACCAACCATAATAATAAAAAAACCCAAGACACTCAAAAAGTTGGACAATATTTGATTTTAAGGCCGTGCCTCCCAGATGGAGGCCATGAGGATAAAAAGGAGACATGCCCTCCTTTTGCTAGACGTTTGATAACCCTGTCCTTGAGGGAAGCTTTTAATATGGAAAAAGTTCAGTTGAATGAGACTGGGGGTGAGAAACCTTCAGCCGATAGACCGAATCCGGCCCGTCAGTCTGGTGCATTTGGCCCACAACATCTCCAGCGAGGCCTTGCTCCCTTTCCTATCACTTACAGTCCAAGCAGCCTCTGCTTTGCTTTCTTGAAACTCCACCCCAGACATCACTTGAAGGAGGATGCGAGAGAGAAATGCATCCATTAAATTCAGTTTCCCAGACCTGGCCTTTCTTGGCTTACCCCAAATGAAAGGAGCCATCACTATAACCATTGCTCATTTTCTCTTTTTGCTAGCCTTCTTTCAAAGCCATTACTGGCTGTTTTGGATACGGACTTTCTTTCATTTCTTATTTTAATGTCAAATATTTTCTTCTGTCAATGAGTGATCCATTGAAATAAGATGATCTCACTATGACGCGAGAGGGAGCTTTATCTAAAATTATGCAGCCCAAATGTGCCAGGAAGGACTGGATAAAGCTACTTTATTTCCTTTCTCCACGTTGTAATTCCTTTTCTACATTTTAGTTATGCCTACTACTTTAATAACATATTTTCTAAACTCAAAAGGCCAGAATATTGAAGCTGGGTCTCCTCCTCCTCCTCCTCCTTCTTTTTAGAGAAAAGGTGAGATTATTAACCTTCTCTTTAAGAAGAAAAGAGATGAAAAGAGCACTGAATCATTAAAATCTCACCTTGTGCGGAGAGAAGCTAAGGTTGAGATAATTTATCGGAGAGGTTTCCAAGGGGGCTAGTGGCAGTTCCTGGATAATCCTGCACTTTGAATCAGCAAGAAGCAGCCAATCCAATTAAACATGACAATTTAGATATTCATTAGCATTAGCAAGTTCCTAAAAAATGGGACTTACTTGTCAGCCAAGGATCTGGTCTATTGGAAAAGTGATTGTATAATGGCACAAGGTTCTAGTAAATGCTCCTGGATTCAAATCTCACTCCAGCTAATTGTGACAAGGAATGCTTTGGCTCTGCATCTCCAAGGTGGTGCCCCGGGAGCCAGTGTGCCAGTGGGCATCTGCCTTGACAACTGTCAGGCTCCTTGCCCCACCAGATGTTGTTGTTGCTGTTTTTAAATTCAGAATTGCATTATTCTTTTAAGGGGAAGGGAGCAAACCCTAAGCCCACTAATTTTAAGCACAATCTGTATTTTCAGTGATTGCTCATGACTCAGAGGCATTCTTAAAGAAGTAAGTCATGGGTAGTCACAACCTAGGGGGAAAGAAAAAATATAAACTACGATGACAGAAAATATCTTAGGAAGCTAAGATTAGTGAGCAACATCACCTACTTGACTACTGCAATACGCTCCACAGGGGACTGCCCTGGAAGACTACCTGGAAGCTTCAACTGGTCCAGAATGCAGTGGGGCAGGCAGTGATGGGCATGTCATGTAACATCTCTGCTTTGTGAGCTGCCAGTTTGCTTCCAGGTGCGATTCAAGGTGCTGGTTGTTACCTATAAAGTCCTACATGGCACGGGGCCTGGTTATCTGAGGGACCACCTGTCTCCTCTAGCATGTACCTGGCCAGTTTAATCTTGCAGAGTTAGTGCACTCTGGGTTCCTTCAATTAAACAATGTCATCTATTGGGACCCCGGAAGCGCCCCTTCTCTGCAGCAGTGCCTGCCTCTGGAATGAGGTTCCCCCCAAGATCCAGATGGCCTCCACTCTGCTGTTGTTCAGAAGAGCCATGAACATCTGGTACTTCGCCCAGGCTTTTGACAAGGGAGAGGGAGACCCCCTCACTTCATCGCACTTGCCATCTTTTTTCTTTATCTTTTATCAATTTTACTGTAATTTCTTTGATTGTTGTGAGAATTGTTGCAAGTTGGGCAGAATACAAGTGCCTTCTGGTAAATAGCTGCTTTGTGACTGGCCATGGCACCATGGCCCAAATTCCAAATGGGGTCTCCAGCCCCTCAAAGCTAGGAACACACACTTAGCTGGAGTAAATGCTCCTTTGCATATGTGTTAATGTGTTGTCCTTCCGTCCTGAGATGACAGGAAGGTACGTTTTCTGTGGAACTGGTAGGTTCTGCAAGAAGTTGATGGAGTTAAAAAAAAAAAAAGTTCACTCAACCACAGCCAATTTTCTACCATTAGACTTCGCCTCTGGATCAGGGGTTCCAGGAACTTATTTTTAAAAAATAACAGGGAGGCTAGACTAGGAAGTTGAAAAAGATCCAGGAAAAAGGCTGTGGTGAATCACTTTCACATTACTGCCAAGGAAACCGTTATGGTTGGGTCCATGAAGTCATCAAGCAGTTGAACCCAACTTGAGGGCATATTTATCTTTACCTTGATCTGCTCTACAGTTGGTCAACCGATGAGTAAGTGCCCCAGCCACTGTGTAGAACCAGTCATGACTGAGCATAAATATGTTCTTGAGAGGCAGAAGGAAGGGAGGCCAGTATGGGATGGCATGTGTAACCTCCTAGTTAGCTGCTATGAAGGCCCCTTGAAGAAGAAATGAGATGGAAATCTTCTGTTGTTTATCATATTTATTAAGAGTAACAGTTGACTTCCTGCAGCATGCTGGTACTTGAGGATGTAGAATGAAAGAGCAAGGGTGTGATACAAAAGGTTGGGGTGAAGTGTAGTCTCAGACCTGAATGGGCAAAATGCCAGTGCTCCTTGAGCAAATGGCAGTGAGAGTTCTGGACCTCAGCTTTATAAAGCTTCCAGGGATTAATCATTTATAACAAGCTAAGGGCTGCATTCAGCTAGGAGCTGTGCTTCAAAATTAAGTGGGGCCAGAAGAGGATATGGCTTGGACAAAGACTAAATATATATTAAAAGCCAATGAAATGACAATTTAATTGATTACTCTCCATGTTCTTAATAGCATTTCCTCTTCTGTTCCATTAATGGTCACAATTTGGTGTCAGGATTTACGGGGGCTCTGGGCTACATCCTTGGCCTAGACGTAAACAGTTTGGGGAAGTTCAGGGGTAGTTTATTCAGATAGGTAACATCTCCCTCCTTATATGCACTTAATGGGATTCCCCATCCACTGAGTCATTGGCCTGACTTTGCCACCTATCCATTGATTATGATTCAAAATCCAATTACAGATGGGTGAGTTGACAGTAGGTGTTGCAGTTCTATAAGGACTGAAGTTGGTGAGATGGGAACCAGCAGTTCCCAGGCTATGGAAAAGCCATTCTATAAACTTATCTCAGCTGCCTCCCAAAGTTTTCAAGAGACTAACCAAAAACCAGAAAGAGCCTGGTAGGACTTTTTACTAATTTTATGATAAGGTATCCATTACATGGAAGGACAGAAGGAAGAAGCCTATAATTTAAACTCTTAGATCTCTCTCTATCTCATTTCTAGGACAAAGCTGCCAAATATTGCTGAGACCTGAATTTTGGATTAAGTGTCTGGAGACTGATTTGCTGCTGAACCTTGGTTTAAAGCTTGACAAATTCCTCAGGTAAATCAAGCAGGTTGCAGTCATCCATCATCTTTGATATAGAAGCGTTTTGTGTGTAGGTATGTGCCCAAGTCACTCTTGAGTCCTGGTGAGTGCCTGGACAAGTCGCTGCAGTTTTCTTGGCAAGATTTTGGAAGTGGCTTGCCCTTGCCCCCTTCTTCCTAGGGCTGAGAAGGTGTGATGGGACCAAGGTCACCTTGGCTTTGTGCCTAAGGCTGGAGTAGAACTCATGACCTCCCAGTTTCTAGCTTAGTATCTTTATCCACTCTACTAAACTGCCTCATAGAAGCCATTTATCCTTTTGTAAAGGAACAATATACAGAGCTGTGGCTTTCCTTGGATATTTTTGTGACTGTTATATTTCTTGGGAACAGGTTGAGCGAAATGGGATTGATTAAGGTCATCAAGTTCACAGCAGCATCCACCCACAACATTGGCTAATCTTGGAAAAAGTAAAGCAGGATTGGACCTGATCAGTATTTGGATGAGAGTCTAGGGCTGTAAACTAGTTTGGAAAGTCAAAAAAATTCAGAAAAGAGGAATTGGGAAACCACTTCCATAATGCTGGCAAGAAAACAATAGGGATGTATTCATTAAGTCATCAAAAGTTGAGCCCAACCTAATGGGGTCTACTGAGCAATTATCTAGGTAGGGTAAAATTGGAAAGGGGACTTCATGGGGTGGGTGGAAGTCATCCTTAAGGAAAGAGAAAGAAAAGAGGCTGAGCGAGGGGAGAGTGTGTAGAGAAGGATTGTATTTAGTGGAAGCAGAGGAATTGTTTTCTGATGGGAAGTCAAAAGCAAAACCCTGAAATGAAAAGAGGTGGAGGAATGGACCATCCCAGAAGGACATTATGAGCAAGAAGACTGGTTGGATGAGGAACATGGAGTAGGGATGGTTCTGAGGGAGTTGTTTCCATTGGGTCAAAGTTAGTAAAACTGTTCCAAGCTAGGGAAACCATCTATGGTGTTACTGAATATATATTTTTCTCAAGGATGGAGGCCAGGGGGGAGTAAAGCTCCCAACTTCAGTCCTTTGCAGTTAGGTACAGCCATCCACTTGGACAACAGACCAGACTAGACCAGAATAGTTCCCAGAGTACCAGGATAGGGTACCCTGAGAGAGGAAAGGTATGAATGTTGATACCATGATGGGAAACTCGTGGGGCAATGTTGCTGAGTTACAATTTCCAACATCTTCATCTGGGACCATCGGGTGGCTCAGATCTAAGCAATACCTGGAAGGACAACAGTGACAGAGGTGGAAGTTCAACAGAAATTAAAATGTGCAGGGAGAGTTTTTTAGTTTTTCCATAATAGCCACTGGCTAGCTAGTTTGGCTGACGGGGGACATTTCTTTGGTTGGAATTTTAGTGTAATCCAATTTGCTGGAATGCCGTTACCCTTCAGCTGTTGCACTTTTTTGATTATTATAATGCAATTCTTTACTCTTTGTTTCTCTTTAAAAGCTTAAAATGTACATACCCCAAAAAGAGTACATTAGGGGACGTTGTGAACAAAATGTTGAAAAACAGGACAGAACGAATACATGCAAATGTGTACTTTTGCAGATATGGGATGGAATAGATGCGTGGTTGAAAGAATGAAGACATTATAGCAAATGGAAGATTCATACCTCTGTGACTGTGATTCAAGTTCTACACCATCCATCTTTGGGCAGAAAAAAAGACCAAGGACTGCTTCCTGGGGAGTAATTTCAACTTGAGAAACAGAATCCCTACTTTGCATGCATTTGATCTTCTAATGTCTGCAGCTTAATGAACTTAGAAAACAAACCTCCAAAAATCTCTGCCCTAGATTTTGGAGAGGTTCTGTCAGAGTAGATGGCACTAGGCTTGACAGTCTGAACATGACCTGGAAATCCATTTCTCAGAACAATTCCTGTCTGACGAGTAAATTGTTAGGTGTGTCAGTATACAGAAATTCTTGTAGCACCCAGCCTATAGGACAGCACCCAAGTTGGTTTCTACACTCATCTCTTCACCTCCTCTAATTAGGAAAAAAGTCCTCTATGGAATATTGCATATTCACATTTGGCATCACCAATTAAAAATGGCAGCATGATAGGAGAAAGAGCTTCTGGCTTCTTCCCCAGCTTGGTACCTTCTGAATGTATGAGGATCATGACTTCAAGAATTCTTAACTAGTCAATAGCATGTTGGTTGGGAATTGCGAAAACAATGATTTTAAGCACATCTGGAAAGAAGTTAAAGTAAAATAGTTAAATCACCGAAGGCCTTGAACTTTACAAGCATTCTTTCTAAATTCATGCAAGAGTTGTTTGGATTTTTTTTTCAGTTGCTATAAACCATCGTGGCATCTTGCATGAGTTATACCTCCATTCATCTCAAGAAGAAAAGTGAAGTAATGCATGTAATCTTGCACTGTGGCCACATCTTATGAGATTTCAGCCACCTAAAGTCTTCCCAGAAATCTAGGAAGATCCAGCATGGTTATCTGAAATCTCTCAAGATCCCATATAAGAAAGACAAGATCTTGTGCATTTGTCTCGCTTGTGAACTTTCAACTATGTTTCTAGTTTTACAATTCTAAATACGTTGGCTTAGATTAGGGGGGTCCTTGGAGGCTCCAAGGTTGTTGTGAGCACCCATGGGTGTCACTTTCCCTGTTGCTATTGAAGAATATATAATCTTGGGTGGCAGTGCAAGTAGGTCTTATCAGTGGTGATAATAAGTTCTTCTGAAGACCACTGAAACAAAACATACATCAAATCGTTGTGCCGATAAAAGGCTTGGACTGATACATCAATACTTATCTGTTATCACACTTGGGTGTGTTCAAGAAACTTTTAGCAGCTGAATAATCCTTGTTTATCCTTGAAAACTCATCTTCAAGGTAGTCAGCATTGCCAGTACATGATTTAAGCAAGGGAGAAAGGGTGGAGAGAAAAGAGCTTGTGGAAAAAGTGAGATTGTTCCAACTGGTATTTCCAGATCTCAGAAAGAAATAGGTCTCAATGAATTGAGGTGCCTTTAATTCTAAGTAGGGTAGGATAGAGCTGGGGGACAAATTTCTTCAGTTCACATGTTAATATAAGCCTACCTCCTTCACATGTCCAGAAGTAATAGGGTAACCAAAATGTTTTCATCTTCTGAGATTTGCAGTTTCCTGTGCACGTTTGATCACCGGCATATCACTCCGGTCTTGATTGCTAAAATAAAGAATTCTTTTTTTCAAAAAATGTTACACATGTAATGAACAGACTGGATCCTTCTTCCATGTGTGGTGACAATGCTGTTAAGCTCAACGTTACTGGAGAATAAGCCATTGTAGAAAGGAACACATTCTGAACGTCATAATCCCATTTCCTGAGATATTTTTTATTAAACATCACTAAGCCATACATTTCTTCAACATATGCTGAACTGGCATTGTCTTTGTTAAGGGCTTTGTTATAAAAGGATTTTATATATATATTTTTTTTATTGGGAAAGATCTTTGATTCCCTGTGGAAGAATGATTACCCATGTGGGCTTCAATGGCTAGCGAAAGTTCCTATTTGTAAAATAAATCTGATGGTGGATTCAGTACTATTTGGAAACCATTTCTACACTTCAGTTTTATTTATGAAATTGTGCCACACCCAAAATGCGAGTTTTAGAGTTTATATTCTGTCATATAATCGACATATAATTGACAGCGTTGTTTTAATGTATTGTTTATCACCTATAGTTTCTCTTTCTTTCTCCCTTTTTTCTTTAATTACGTCGACTGTATTAACCAAATACCTTTAAAGTTTAATAGAGACATGTTTTGGTTAAGAAATGGGTACAAAACGTCTTATGGTACGGAAGCTTTCAAATGATGTACTTGAATATATTAGTCATTATATTTTACACTTGTTGGCTATCTGGCTGTACATTTGCTATTTATATTTGGGCTTTTTATCTGTAGTGCCTATTTTTTAAAATATTGTTTAAAACTTCTATTTGCATTTTTAAAACTTCCTTTATATAATCATAACAAAAAATTGAAAGTGTTTGCAAGTGAAAACAAGCTTGCAAAAATGCGGTTGTTAGAAATGTGGTAAAGTTATAATAATTAGAATTATTCTCCTCCTCCTCCTCATGATTATTGTTGGCAGAAATGAAACAAAACAAACTTAAGGCTGAAAACATGAGAAACTGAGCAAACTGCTGCTCCACAGAATTTTTTTGTCCGTCTTTCCAACCACTTCTTTGCGATTTCTGCTTGGGGAAGCTGGGAATGTCAGGCCCTCTAGAAATAATTGGAACTCCTGTCTGCTGTCTTACAATGGAGGAATGGTTGGTGAAGATGACAGAATTTGCAGAGATGGCAAAGTTGACTTGTTTGATGAGGGAAAAGACGATAACCAGCTTTATTACTGACTGTAAACTCTTTATGGACTTTTTGCTGAAAATGGAAAAAATGAACTTGTGATTTAAGGGTTTGATGATTAAGGAGGGTACATTATGGAAAGAAGGGAGCCATGATGTAACCTTAGAGCAAGAGGATAACATATAAATGCCTTTATAACTACTGTAAAGAAGATTGGAAGCCACTTCTTTGCATTTTTCTCTTTCATTTCTTTTTTGTTTACTTGTCACTTTTCTTTGACTTGACTTTCTTTTTTTCTTTCAACTGGTATTGTTTCTATTTTGTAAAAAACTTTTATAATAAAAACTAATTAAAACAAAGGGACTCCTGCCTGCTGTCTCTTGCTAACCTGTTCCAGAGTGAGGCATGGGTCCTGCCTAATCTTTGTCCATAGTCAATTTTCTTTCCCACAGCAACAGATGCATCAGCCAAGCAAATCTTTTAAATATGACTTTAATTCTTGCTCTGCATGAAAGAGGGTCTATGTGAAACTCTTAATTAAGGGGACTCGAACTCTCCCTGAAAAGTTCTGTAGCCTTATCTCCACTTTTCTCAAAATACCTTCTTCTGCTAATAGTGAAATCTTTTCTGTTGCTATGTTTCTTCTGGCTAAACTGAGCTGTAAACATTGATTTAGACTAACTGCTTCCTTCCATCTCTTTTGTTATGACATGCCCCCTTTCCTCTGGACTAATCCTTCCAAATGAATGTCAAATGTTACATTAGTCTTGATTTCTGTGGACGTCTTCTGTTACAAAACAGGGTGAAAGATCAGGGGTGGAGAACTTGGGAAAGTTTTATCCCCCACCAACTCTTCTATCTATACCAAATTCAGCTCTCCTTGTCAGGATACTTCTATTTTTTGCAGAGAGTAGAAGGCCATGTCCTCTCTAGAAGGCTTCGGAGAAGAAAATACTGTCTCATTCCTTTTTAACCCAACTCAACATAATCTTTTTGTTTTCTTATGTGAAAGGACTTTCTGTGGAAAATACACAGATACAGTCATCAGGAATCAAATTCAACTACAGATGGGGTTGGAATGGTATAAACAGAATCTCTCTTCTTCCTTGAAGAAATGTGCATAGCAAGACTTTGCTTCTCTTGGAGTTCCTCAGATATTTTTGTTCTCAACAAGAACTCCAAATTCATGGTGGATTTCCTCCAGGTGAAATTCAAGAGAGGAAATTCGGCTGAAACAACCTTTCAATGTGATTTGTTTAACCTGCTTTGCAGACCACATTAGCATTTGTCATTTCAGAGAATTGTGGCCTGCAAGAGACGGGAGGACATCTGGGTTAAATAATGCATGTTTACTGAATTTCCCTAATTAATTTACCCCCCACCTTGGCAGAAAATTCAGTGACTAATGCTCTATAAACAACCCTATAAACAACTAAATAAATCAGAGGAAGAAATCCAAGGTCATAGAGTTTAGCTGTTGTAAGTTTTAAAGATCACAACATATTGTATGCAGATGTTTACCTTCCTTGTGAGATAGTTTGGAAAAGTAGAAAGCATAAACCTGAGGATGTAGAAGGTTACAACTTTTCTAGCAGGGTTTGCCAGAGCATATTAAGTGTGCATGCTTAGTTTAGTTATCGTATGTAAACAGATGGCCTTGTCTTAAGACCTGAATAAACATGGCAGTGCTCCCCTTCAATCATTGTGGCCCTTCCTTTGTGGAAAATTTGGTTAGTGATACAATGGAAGACCTCCACTTCAAGTCCTCTTTCCCCATTTCATGTTTAAAAAAACGACTTATGTGTCCTGGAATGGGGCCATTTCGGATTTGCTTCTTCTCCCACTCAGATCAAAGTCAGGTTAGGTGCAGAAGCTCTGAGGGCTTCCAAGGGTGGATTTTTTAATTTCCCGTCCTGTGGTTGTTCCATCCTCAAATGGCAGTGGCAGGTGGAGGCCTTGCTGTATGTCAGTGACTTCTTGTTCTTCTTCCATTTATGCATTGAGCGGACTACCCTCTTGAAGATGAGGTAGAAGATCTCACACACGGTGAGGACAATGCAAAGAGCTGATGCCCCTACCATGAAATAAGTGAAAATCTTCTTCTCAGTTGGCCGAGCAATGTAGCAATCAATTGTATTAGGGCAAGGCTGCATATCACACTTGACCAGGCGTGGCAGGTCAAAACTGTCCCATATTCTATGGAGGAGATAGAGGAAAATGATCTCAATCGCCATTTTGAAGAAGAGGGTGAGGAGATAAGTCCACCAAAGACCACCATGTTTCTTTCCAGTGTTGCTATACAGTTTGGGACAATTTTCCCCATTTTTTTCCCGGTTCTTCCTCTCTCTGTCCTCACGATAGGCCACGTGCATGATGACGAGCAGAGATGGACAGGTGACAAAAATCAGCTGCAGTGCCCAGAGACGGATGTGGGAGATGGGAAAATAATGATCATAGCAGACATTAGTGCAACCAGGTTGCCTGTGGTTGCAGTCAAAATCCTTCTGCTCATCTCCCCACACCCGCTCAGCAGCTACCACAAAAACAAGGACACGGAAAACAAAGACCACAGAGAGCCAGATGCGGCCAAAAGCAGTGGAGTATTTGTTTACTCCACTCAACAGGCCCTGTAAGGTCTTCCAATCCATGGTGATAGAAGTTGGAAGCTCAGCTCACGAGCACCTGGAAAGTCAACAGAAGCATATAGTTAAACAGGTTTCCTAGCTTTCAAGTGTTAGGTAACTTTTTAATGCTTAGAGCTGCTTTCAGTCCAACATACAGATAATCCTCGCTTAACAACCATTTGTTTAGTGACTGTTTGAAGTTACAACGGTACTAAAAAAAGGTGACATACGACCAGTGCCCAAAGTTACAACCATCCCAGCACCCCTGCAGTCATGTGATTGCGATCCAGGTGTTTGGCAACCAGCTCGCACTTACAACGGTTGCAGCATCCCAGGGTCATGTGATCACCATTTGCGACCTTCCCAGCTGGCTTCTGGCAAGGAAAATCAATGGGAAACTGCTTGATTTGCTTAATGACCATGGTGATTTGCTTAATGACGCTGCAAAAAAGGTCATAAAATCAGTTCCAATTCGTTTAACAACTGCCCCCCCTTAACAACCAATTTTCTGGTCCCTACTGTGGTTGTTAAGCAAGGACTACCTGTAGTATGTGGAGGGCTGTACTCAGAGCAGCAGGTATGACCAGAGAAAGTAGGTGGAGCAGAGCAAGAAGAAAAAGTGGGTGGAGCAGAGCATGAAGCAAAGGCAACTGATATTTAATAGTTTAAGAACATGCATAAATAAATACTCTGCTTTCCTTCCTGCCAAAATTTGGTTGAAAGGTATATTAATACTGTTTGGGGCACCAGTGAAGGAGGGCACCGGGGGCGGGGGATGCAAGTTGCTCTCTCATGCTAAGATTGCTCCAAAGGGCATATGAAGGGATGCATAACCTCCCTTCATATGCCCTTTCAAAATACTGCTGTCCAGATCTCTATCAAACATGTCATTTTGTAAATTTTACATCAGAATTATGTAGGGCTCGAATGCAGAAGTCATTCTGGCATCAACAGAACTGAAAGGAGTTGAAAAGAATCCTTGCATGACCCTTAGTCTGGGTTCGCACAATATCCTAAGCTCTAAATCCAGGTTTGCAAAACATATTGGCCGTGTTCATATTATATGCAATACCAAAGCACATCATGCACGTGATGGCTTCATGTGATGACATCATTCACATAAGATGCTAAAATAATGATTGGTTTTCCCCATAACATACTATCCCCCAGTTTAGCCTAAATGCTGTGTGAACCCAGCCTTCCCTAGAGAGCTTCACAGAACTTTATCTAGAACTTTGCAGAACCAAAGACGAAAGAGCTCTTGTTGCTTTTTCTAAACACCTGGATTCTATCTTCTTGCTAGAGACCTCCAGTCTCGCGCTTCCTTTCTTCCTTTACCTTTCACATCCTTAACTGCTTAGAGTGAAACGACGTGATGGCTTCCCCGTTTACCACCCACCTATTTTTCAAAATAATATCTCTTTAACTCAGTCAAAGATAACTTACTATATCCGTTCCAACAAAATACAGTACAGAAAATATAAAATGGGGGAAACTGTCCCAAATTTCTGGGCTATTTGGATCACCCTTTCCACATTCAAGTATGCCCATTCATGGAGGGCGGGGTTGCCTTTGCTAACTTATGGACAGTTATGATCCCATGGGTGGCTTGAAATTAGATGGAATGCTATCCTCTTCTGCAGTTACAGTCCCA
The DNA here is from genome assembly GCF_059951505.1 of Python bivittatus. Lineage (NCBI taxonomy): Eukaryota > Metazoa > Chordata > Lepidosauria > Squamata > Pythonidae > Python > Python bivittatus. The sequence goes on along the minus strand of NW_028277055.1, from coordinate 644,014 downwards.
TAGTTAGACTGCATCTTGGCATGGTCAACAACACTTCTGACAACACGTAACAAGTCTCTTAATATTCTTAATTGTATTTTGCATTGTTTTATATTCGTTTTTTAAAATACGGTTTTTATGTCTTGTTTGTTAACCCCCCAGAATGACTTGTTTAAGATGGGCAGCTACATTTTCCCAACCAACCAGCCTACAAATAAATCACATTCCTTGGAGTTATTTTTGTTCCTCTGCTTTTATTACAGGCATCTACTTTGCTCTGGCTGAAAATGCCGGTGTCACAATATTTATTAACCTGGCCTGTGAGACAACTTATTATTCGGCTATTATATCTAGTTGACTCATACCTTGGTGGCTTCCTGGCATATCCATGGAATAATTTGCTGGAGTTCAGCAGTTCCCAAGATGACGGTTGGGGAAGGTTTTGACTCGACACACCCTGTCTCCCATCTGGCACCTGATACTGAGGGATGTGAAAAGACATAGGACCTCAAACCCAATGGTGTAGCAGGGACAGACTGCCTACCAAGAGTCTAACTGAACCCCTGCTGCTGTTTGGATGTTTGGGGGAAGAATACTTGAGGTCCCAGTTTTTATCCTGAACATCACAAGGTAGGCCTAAAACATCTAAAATGCAGGAGAGCATAGCTGATAACCTGCATTAGACTTCCCCACATGATTATTCAGGTTGACAAAAACTTGCGGTCCCCAATCTTTTCAAAAGTTGCTGCCCCTTTGTAACTTTTCATGGGGCAAAGAGGAAAAATGACAAAATGCTTGTGAAGAAATGGCATCAACTGTATTTAATGAAATGTCAATGAAGTCAAATGTGAGTTTTGCTCTGATTCCACCCGCTCCTCCTGTGTCCTGCTGTGCTGCCTCATCGTGGTAGGGTGGTGGTGGTACTCCTGGGAGGGATGAGCGAAGAACATCATGAGTGTATGCCAGGAGTATATATTCCCAGCAGGGTGACCCAAGGCGTGAAGGTCATCCCAACTGCCCAGCTAAAGCAAGCAGGCATCTGTATTGGGCATCAGGGACATAGGAAGATGCTGGAGGTGGGTGACAATGGCAAAGGCATCAATTCATACTGTGTGAGGAGAAGGCAAAGGTAAACCCCTCCTGTATTTTTACCAAGAAAACCACATGGAGAGAAAATATAAAGAAGACCTGAAAGACCAGGTTAGGGACAAATCATTATAGAGAAAAATTCATCTATGTGGTCGCTAAGAGTCGATGCTGACTTGATGGCTCAATCAATCAATCAATCAATCAATCAATCAATCAATCAATCAATCTCACCCACTACTTATCAGCTTCAGCCTCCCCAAAGTTGCATGGCCTGGTGTAGTCCAGCATAACTGGAGGGCACCAGTTTGGAGAAGGCTGGGTATCAAAGCTGGATGGTTCAAAGTTCTGGCTTAGGAGAAGATGTTTTTTCGTGCTTGCTCCCTTTGCTAGAGAGTTAAAAGCAGCACAGATAGCTGAAACCACAGTTGGCAATTTTTATCTATCCGGGTTTTTGTTTTTGGCCTGCCCATAATGCACTTCCTTTTTACCTATCAGATCCATCTGGTGAAGTGTGTTGAAGCTCACAAAAGCTTATGCCTTTGAATAAACTTCATTAAGTTGGAAAAGGTGCTTTCAGACTCCCTCTTATTTTTTTGCCCTCATGGACTAACATGGTTGTCCTCTTAATTCCTACCTAAAGTTCATGTAGGAATTAGGAGGCTTCTGAAATTCTCCTGACATAGATATCTCTGCAGATTTCCAAAGTAGAACCCAACACATACAACTACATACTGTACATATGTAGTTCCATCCAAATTTTGGATGGAGGCATTAGTTATATGCAGGCTGCTGCATTTTTCTACCCCTTTCATCTAATTCATAATTCCTTCCCTTTCTGCCTCCTCTCTCAGATCTACATTACCAGGAAATATTGACAAAATGCTGTCTTGATGTAATCAAACAATTGGTTGACTGACTCCAAGAGGGATGTGGCGTTTTTGTTGAAGTGCATGTATCCCCATAACGAAGCAAGATCCCTCCCATTTGCTGTTGTTTTGCACAAGTATCTTGAGGACACAATCCCAGACAAGGTTGATTCTTCTAGTTTAATGGGGCCATGGTATTTCAAAGACCTGGACCCTGGAAGATGATTCTTTTCAGCCATCTTAGGCTTAGCCCCACTTCCCAGTTTTCCTTCTGCCTCTTCCTTGCCTTTTCAATTCCATGCCTTTGCCACCTACTCTTTCCTCTTGCCACTGCTGGTGTCATCCCACTTTCTGAGTTACACCCTTCATCGACCAGGCTCCTTCCTCCAATTCATCACGGCAGACGGCTTCTCTCATTTTTAAGTAGAACTGGGTGACTCATGCCTGCCCACCCACCCACCTTTTCCAGCTCCATCTGGAATGACATTTCCTCTACTTTCTGCACCTCCTTCTTCATATTTCATGGTGTACTAATCCCTCTTCCAAGTTCTCCTGCCAAGGGCCATTTCTTACTCTGTGACCTCCTTGCTTTTAAATTCTCTTTATGATTTTCCAGTGTTCCAGGACCTGTTCCAAGCCTTCTGCCTTGTCTTGCCTGAGATTTAAACTAGACTTGTGTTGAATGTTCTCAGCAAATATTTGGGGGGCAAACATATTGATATATGTTTGGGTTTTTCTGACCCCCTTCCTCCCAAGAATCTTTTCTCTTCCATTATTGGTGTTTGGTATTGGCAATCCCAACTGGCTAAGTGCTTGGCAACTTTGCCCCATTAGCACACTGGTATCATCAATGTGCCAGTCAAATCTTGCTTTCTGAAGATGTCATGGAAGAAAAAAACATGAAACCCATTCCAAGTAAGGCAGTATTTATTCACGAAATTTGTCCTCACCACTGTTGTCTCTTGACTCAATCTGATTTGTTAAATGACAACAGTAACATTATCACAATTATTTTATTGGGCTTATAGGCTGCTCCGATGCTGTTCATGGATGAAAGCAATATGAGAACCTTTTATAGATTGCTTCACATATTTTGTTAAGCTGTGGTTGGTTTAACTTGCTAAAAAGAAATGTAGTTCACAAATTGAGCTGAATGACTGAGCCATGGTTTGTTCAAGCATAGTTCATTGAATAAACTGCAGTTTTCTGGTGTACGTAATATGCTAAGTCAGTGTTTCTCAACCTTGGCAACTGGGAGACGGGTGGACTTCAACTCACAGAATTCCCCAGCCAGCATGGGTGGCTGGGGAATTCTGGGAGTTGAAGTCCACACGTCTCCCAGTTGCCAAGGTTGAGAAACACTGCACTAAGTCATAAAGAATGGTTTACAAGACACAGTGGCTGGGCCCAGACCAGAGTGCAAAGCATGTTGTGCGTGGTTAAAAAGTGCGTGAACAGGCTAGGATGTGGCATGATTTGTGAACCCAACTATAACTCTTTCCAATTCTTCAATCTAGCCCCATCTGTCTAGCTTTGCCGTGGACCCCTGCAGGTGTATTTTGAACGGGGATTTGAGGTACAAACATGAACAGGGACCATCTCATTTAAGACTGAAGTTCTGGCCAGCCCATGTGTTGGGTGCCCCAAAGTTCAGTCCAGCTCAGGTTTTGTCAGAACAGCAACAGTTCTGGGCTAGCTAATCCTGCTCCTTGTTTTGGGAGCTGTCCAATTTCCCTTTTCTCCTTTAATTGTGGTGCTTGTGAGCAATTAGCACTAAGCTTTTTTTACATCTGGAAAGAACCCATCAAACAGGTGGAACCGCTTGCATTTTGACTCTGCATTCCTTACCATTTTTTTAAACTGATATTTTAAAAAAAATGCTTTCTAAAACAAGACCGGGCTGTGTGTAATCTCAACAATCTTTCCTGAGATCCAAATCAGAAATGGATCGTCTGAATTTTCTGTGGCCACTCAAGATTTCCCTGAGGACCAGAGACAATAACGGAGTTCCTACATGAATGCTATGCCAACTGTTTGTTGAATAAATCATAATGGCTTGTTTTAGGGCCAATACACCCATGAAAGGTGGATTAGAAAGTTAATGAATAATAATAATAAGGCTAAGCCTCTATCATACAACCTGCTGAACCCTAAACCCAGGTTAACAAAACAAAACATGGAATGCACCTCCAAAAACAAACCAGATTATGGCTTGATATGGTGGCCTAGTTCATACAAGAAAATTCCCCCAAGGTCAGAATTTCCATACCACGTGGAAATTTGAACCATAACCATCCAACCTCATTTTAGTTTAGTGTAGCGTGTTGTGAGAACCCAGCCACTGAATGGGTTCACTTATTTTGCCTAACCAAATGCTACCCAAGTGCCTTAGGGCTTAGTATGGTAGAGGAATCCAGCCAATTCTGAGCCTTGTTCTTGGAGGTGTTTTGTACAAGCCACAATGATGGAACAATGACCAAATGTGTCGCAAGACAAGCTCCGCCCCTTACCTTTATATCTTTATTATTACCGATTAGCCATTAGGCCATATCGGAAGGCAGAATACAAAACACAGAACACAAATAAGGCCATATGTCAAAAAAAAAAAAAAAAAAAAATCACAGAAGCCAGTTAAATGCAAATCATATTTCTGTATCACCCCTACAGTTTACCCTGATCAGATCCACATACGCAGATCTCAGCTGTATGGTTTTGTTCAAATGAAGGGCCGTATTATATGGGATTTTTGAATGCTGACTGCCCCTTACCTATGGTGTGTGACATCATGATGCAAGTACAAAGGGGGTGGAGTTTGTATTGTGACATCACTTCTGTTCTCCCCTTGCCTTTCCCTTCTGGAGGCCCAGAGAGGACACACTGTCAGTTCTCTTGGGACCCACGGCAGCTTTTCTCCACGCAAACAACATCTTCAGAGGAAGCCTGCAAGGCGTGGGGTGGGGTGGGGTGGGGTTGGGGAAGAAATGGCTACCCCCCTTCCCTCCCCTGCAGCCCTAAAGAATGAAACACCCAGATCCAGCAGTTGTTAATTCCATTATGCACGAATGCACATGAAGGAGAACCCACAAGTCTTTTGGTTCCTCTTGCATCTCCTATAAAAAGGAGAAGGCTTTGCCTTTTCAGAGGCACCGAATTCCCAAAATCGCCGGCCAGCCGGGCCACATCTGCAGGTGTTTGTCCCTCTTCTCCACCGTGGTTACAGATGGGTCGTACATCTGGCTGTATATAATAACAGGGCAGTGGAAATGAAAGGGCCACACCTTTCCCATCTTTTAAAGGGCCCTTTTTTTCTTTTTCATCTTTTCTAAATAAAAGTTAGGTATGTGACGGGCTGATTTCAAAGTCAAAGAAACCCCTATGCGAGCAGCGGGTCTTTTGAAAAGCTCTCTGCGAACCTTAAACAATAAACAAACCCTACAAATTGCACAGAAAGGAAAAGCAGAAAATAAAAAAGAGAAGAAAGCAAGATAGCAGAGTTGGGGCAGAACTTTCTCCCGTTTGGATTTGATGGCTTTTTATCCACCAGCTTTAATCTTCCTGCTTTTATACGTCGGAGCTTTCAAAAATGGCATTCTCCTCCCCCCCCCCACCTCCCTTTTGATATGATCTATTCTCCCTCCTTAGCACCGTAGCAGCTTATTCTTTTGCTGGCTGACATTAAGCAGGCCTCCTACGGCAAGTAATAAACTAACCTGGAGGAGGTTATATGTCCCTCTCCAAAAGAAACAGGAAAAACAAGACAATCTTGCCTCTTCCCCTGCCCCTCCACCGTGATGTCCCCTCCTTCTGCAAGTAATAAACTAACTTGTAACTAGAGGTTCTCATCATTTCAGAGACAACTGTACACTCCCATAAATGAACAAAGCCTGTTTCCCGTGCAAGCAGAACCCTGCTCAGAGAAAGCTAGCACAGAAAATAGAAAACTACTCATAGAGCCCTCTTGCTAACCAATTCATTTTCTATCTGCATGGATTTTTTCCCCCTTGCAACCGCTGGATTCTGCCGCATTGTGGAACCCAATAAGGATTATTTATCTGATAAATTAAATTAAATTCCACGGGACTTCGCCCAAAGCCCAGCCAAAGTGAAGGCATGCAACTTTTCTCAAGTTTAGGCCCTGCGTGGCATCGAAGTCTAGTGCCAAGGCTGCATTCTATGACGTTCCTAGGGCAGACAAAAACAAATTGGATTATAAATTGGGGATTTGAGTTCTCAGAGCAGCTGGACCCCAAGACTTTGCTACTGTAGGTTTTGCATTCCTGCATTAAATAATTCTCTTCAGTCATTAGCATTTTTTGGTGAGCTCATTCTAGGGAAAATGTGTTCCTTTCAGAAACATGCCAGGATCTCTGAACAAATTTCATCTGCTGCGTTTTTCAGGCTGTTGTCCATTCAAGGCAGGGGAACAGGGTCAATATAACGAAGTAGTAACCTGAATGATCAGGTTGTCTTTGCAGGCAGATGGATTTTTTTTTTTATAAAAAAGCCTGAACATTTTAAGAGTATCCATATTACTACCCAATATATATACATATATTGATATTTTAAAAAAGCACGCATAGCCGTAAAGCAGAGTAGGTTAGATCTGTCTGTGTTCAGAAATTGCCTGCTGTTAAAAGCTTTGCAAATGGTTCTTGCAGCTTTGCTGTTGCCATCACCTTGATAGGCAGGGAAGCTAGGGTATGGGCAAAGAAGTCAAGATGGCAGCAAAAAAGTCATCTACTTTAGTTCCTTTAGCTGTTTCTCTATCTTTTTTGTTTTTCTTTTTTTCTTTGCACTTCATCTTCCTTCCTTCCTTCCTTCCTTCCTTCCTTCCTTCCTTCCTTCCTTCCTTCCTTCCTTCCTTCCTTCCTTCCTTCCTTCCTTCCTTCCTTCCTTCCTTCCTTCCTTCCTCCCCCACCCATCTCCCTTCCTTCCTTCCTTCCTTCCTTCCTTCCTTCCTTCCTTCCTTCCTTCCTTCCTTCCTTCCTTCCTTCCTTCCTTCCTTCCTTCCTTCCTTCCTTCCTTCCCTCCTTTTTTCCTTGATTAAATTTGCTTTTTACGTATAAAAAAAAATTAACAAAAAATATTTTTAAAAAGTCAAAATGGCAGCCACGATGGCATAATCAAAGCTCTGCCAGTGTTTCATATGTGTTGCATATGATGCACATAAAAAAAAAGCAGAACTTCAACTACACTATTGTAGCTGCCATCTTGACTTTTTTGACCACACCCTGCAGATGCCCCTGCAGGAAAGGGGGACAGTGGAAGTTAGTCATCCACTGTTCCGGGGAAGTAAGGCAGGAAAATAAAAAAAGTTGGCAACCGTATGGTTGGCTGGTCAGCTACAATACTGAACCGACCTTCCGTCACTGTGAAATTTCTTCTTGTCCTTACTGGCATGGCTTTGTTGTTCTTTTAAGGCTTTGATGGGCAACTTCAATGGGCACTTGGCATTCTTGCTGGCGGCCTTAGAGGCACCTGCTTTGCCAGCAGCAGTTTAGAAGGCAGCCCGCTAAGAGCTCTTTCTGGGAAACGGAAGTGGCTTGGCACGGAATTGGCCAAACGGCAGGTTTTCGGTGCAACAGTTTGTAAATCTGATCCAGGTTTTCCTTTCCACTCCATGGCCGCTCTCCTTATGGGTGCAATACTATGAGTATTGCACCTGTAAGAGGAGCAGACACGGAGTGGGGTGCAATATTTTGACCTGACATTGGGAGGTCAAAAGGTTCCTCATGTTTTCCAGGAGGCGGCAGTGGCATTTGGGGAGGGGGGGAGAGATTAACTTGGTTTTTTCTGTTTTTTGGGGGGGGAGGGGGAAGTTTGGCAAGATGTCTCTCCTTTTTAAAAACACAAGGCCAGCCAGTGGTTTAATAGCATCACCCAGCCGCGGCTGGGATGACTTATTACTAACACAGGCAGTTCATTTAGATTAGATGGCCACCCTGATCAGCGAGAGGCAGATGCTACAGATTTGAAGTTTTCCACTTCAAAGGGGTGAATAGAACAAGTGTGGTTTCTGGCCATTGGAGGTCCGAAAATGAGGGCTGCAAAAAATGAGGCATGGGGGGGGGGCATGTGGCTTCCAACCCTGCTGTAAAGGGTGGTGATGTGGTTAAAATGCTGGATTAAGCATTACATCCTCTCTGTCTTAGCCCAAGAATCAGTGTACTGCTGCGGCCAAGGTGTTGGGGTGGCACCAGGGAGACCCAGATTGTAATCCTTCCTCAGCCGCAGAACCTCTAGGCCAGTCCCTCCCTTTCAGCCTAGGAGCTAGGATAGGATGGCAATGAACAGGCTGGATTAGGAGTGGAAAGACCCAGGTTCTAGTCCCCCCCCCCCAGTCTCAGAAGCTCCCCGGGGGACTAGAAGGGCCAGTCCCCCTCTCTCAACACAAGAACTCAGTGGGGTAGTTGTGAAGGCAGTAGAATTGGCTTGGAGAGACTTGGGTTTGGTCTCCCCAAGGGAGTCTGGGTCAATCCCGCCTTCTCTCATAGGCCAGCCTACTCAAAGGCCAGTTGGCTGGCTGGCTGGATTTATTTATTTATTTACTTGAATGTATTAGCTGCCCAGCTCCAATGGACTCTGGGCAGCATACAAAACTAGACCCCCCCCCCCATAAAAACAGACAAAAACATTAAAATAGGAAAAGTGCTATGTATGCTGCCTTGTGCTTCAGGAGGAAAGGGGGTTATAACCGAAATAGATAAGGATTTTCTTTCTATTTATGAAAAGCTCTTCTGCAAAGTCATTAGTTCTTGCATATTCCAACTGTTCATAATTGCACTGTGAGGTGTGTGTGTGTGTGCATGCGTGTGCAAAATCTGAACATAATTTCTTGTTCCCATCAAGATACCCTATACCAGGGTTCTCCAAAGTGGTCAATATTGACCCCTAAGGGTTGATGGGACTACCCAAGGGGTCAATGTTGTCTTAATTTTTATTATGGTTGGTTGCACAGTCATCCAGATGTTTAGACTGGATTCGGCATTTTTATCCGCCTATCGAGTCCTTCCCAAGGACTATTATTATTCTTTGTAGTACTATTAGTTAACGTAGTAATTTGTGAAATTATTTTCATATAATAAATGTTGGGGGATTGATGAGCAATCTGAAACTTCATGAAGGGGGCCAATGAGCGGAAGAGTTTGGAGACCCCTGCCCTACACCATCACTCAAAAGAACAGCAATTTTCTTGAAGCTGTTAACAGATAACATAAATCGCTATCAATCTGATATCTAAAGTCACCTAGTCATATCATTTCATCTCCGTTTCTGTAACTGGAATTTGTACTCTGAATGTAATACGCAACCGTACCTCCTAATCTGAACAATTTGAGTGAAATTCAGTCATTTAATTGGAGATGATTTTTCAGAATGCTGATTATATTTAAGTGAATCTATGGGCTCTTACACGGCAGGATAATAGATTCACGGGCTTGCTTTTACTACATTACGTTTCAATATAGCTTTGGGAGACTGACTTTCGAGCACAACAACATTTTTATTGTTTTATATTCTCAATAGGGAACATATTTATATTCTTGATAGATGCAATTAAAAATACTGTTATGTAAATATGTTTGTCTCAATTTTCTGGATTGTTTGATCTGACTTTGGCATACAGAATCTCAAGAGTCATTAGTTATCGAAGGTGATGTTAGGTACTAAATAACTATTGTGCATTGGACTAAAAATGTTAGCGTAGGGGGAAAAGCCAATGCTTCTCCACCCAATAGTAAACAGTTATAAGTAGGGCCATGCTGGGCTTCTCTTCCTCAGTGACTCATTTTCTTGGCTCAGGTTTTGTTTGGACTGAAACGTCTGAGAAGCACCAGCATAGATACATTGCTCTGCTAGGCATGCCAACCAAGCTGAAAACAGCTGGATCTAAGCCTTTAGCAGTAGCGCTGACTACAGAAATACACAAGTAAAGATAACCACAGTGAATCCACCTATGGATGAAGCCAGTGGAGCAAAAACACTCATGTCCTCTATTCTTCTGCCTGCTGTTTGAAGCCGCCATATTTAGAGTCCCCAAAGGTTAAAACTGGCCCTGCGCTGTGCTTTTAACAGCGCACTTGCCTTTCTTTAAAGAAAGAAAGAAGAAATTAGGTGGCCCTCTGGCTCATAACTTGAGTTAAAATGCACTATTGGAATTCAGCAGCTCAGTGACAAAGTCTATTGTTTTCCTCACCACGACATTGCTCTCTCCAGCTTGAGGACCTGCAAATTGTGGCTTCTTGCAAGAGATACGGGTTTTCAACTCCCTCCAAAGCCTGTTTGGAGAAAACCGATTTGTAACTGGGCTTTGCCTTCCAAGAAGTTCTGAAATGGGAGTTCCTGGGTGGGGGGAGTGCTTTGCAGATGAACTCTCAATCTAATGTGCAAGATTAAAGGGAAGACATTAACCTCTTTACTGAGGTTAATACCTAGAAACGACCTGCTACCAGGAGCCGGCTTTAGGCATTGTGCTGAGCAACAATATAAGCGTGTTAGCTGGCTTTGGCCTAGTGTCTTTTGTGAACCTAGCCAATTGTGGTTTATTCTCTAAACCATGGTTAGAGAGACATGGCTTGATATGATGCATGAACCACCTGTTTGGAACCGATCTGCCATGTTTCTTAATCCCAAAGCTGGATTGCATAGCCCAGACTGAGATCTCGTGGACAGAGAAATATGGTTGCAAATCATGTTCCAATTATAGACTGGTTAGATTCGCTTCTCTTACTTAGCTGTTGTGTGATTAGCTTTTTCGTGTTTCAGCTTGTTGTGTGAAAGCAACCATCATGGCTTGTAGGTCATTATTTAGGCTTAGAGTGTTGTTTGCACCCAGGATGTTATATGGGTTCCACAAACCTCAATGAAATACCTATCCAACATTGGCTGATCTTGGAAGCTAAACAGAGGAGATCCTGGTGAGGTCTTAGATAGGGGACCACCTGGGATGCCCAGGTTTGCATGCAAGGTCATGGCAAACTATTTCTATTGTTTCTGCCAATAAACCTACATGCCTGGATCCATGTAAGTCACCAGGATTTGAGCTTTCATGGAAGCTTATAATAATATTGCACATATAATAATATGAAATCTGATGATTGCTTTGGCTACACTGAAAGTTTCTTTAAAAAACCAGACTATGGCCCTAGCAGAGTGTTGTCCAAACTTGGCGACTTTAAGATGAGTGAACTTCAACTCCCAGAATTCCCCAGCCAGCATGGCTGGCTGGGGAATTCTGGGAGTTGAAGTCCACTCATCTTAAAGTCGCCAAGTTTGGACAACACTGCCCTAACAGAAGCCCAATTATGATTTTCCCTACAAAAGTCTCTCCAGCAGAGCATCATTATTGTGACCTCTCTGGCTGGCTGTTGGAATGTGCTGTCGCTGCCACCAGGTTTGCTGACCTAGACAAAAAAATAATTGAAGGGCCACAGCTCGGCGGTGCTGTACATGCCTTGCACCTCCAAGGCGATGGGTTAAGCTCGTCTACCCCCATGATCTAAGAGACTTCAGTCCAAACTTTTAGAGAGTTCCTGCCATGATGGTAAACCTCACTGAGACGTCATGAACCAGATGAATGAAGGGGCTAATTCAGCCTCAAGTAATCTGTTCATGTTCAGCCTGCCTCCTTGCACATGGAAAACTCACACACATGGAGTTCAGCAGCCTGGAATTTTCCTCTCTGTTTGGCTAGTTTTGAATAAGCAACCTTTAACCCAAAAAGTCAAAAATGGAGGGAAGCATTCAGAAAAGAAATAGGACAGGATTCTGCACCTTACAGACCAATCGAGCGATGTATTTCTCTCCCTGAATCGATTCGGATGCGTGAGAAAGCCCTTTCTTTTGAATAATGCCAAGCTCTCAGGACCACCTTTTGTATGCCCACCTAAACAATGTGGCTGAGTTGCAGCCCAAATGGTTCCCTTCCCTTGACTAGAGCCAGCACCTAAAAAAACAAAAACCCCAAACAACCTCCCTTCTACTGCTCTCAATCCTTCCTTCTTACCATCACCCACCCCCTGGTGCTCCCTGGAGCAAGTCAGGTCTGGCAGGAAGAATCTCATTTTTCTCCCCATGCAGAGTTTATTAAAGTTCCTTTATACCCTGCTGCACCTTCCTCATCAAATTGCAGAAGCTTTGGGAGAACAGATGCTTTTTGATTCCAACTCCAGGAACTGCTTTTATTTCTTCCCTATTTTTCTCTAGTTGACACCTTCCTTTACAAGCCAGTGCATTTCAAAGGCAAGTGTATATACAAGAGTATATACCTTGGCTGCAAAGACAGGCAGGAAGGGAAAAAAAAAAATTAACTCCTTCTTCTCCAGCCTGCCTGTTTCCTTTCCACATGCATCTGCTTTTTCCCAGCCAGCATTAAATTTACTACTCCTACTACTTATTTTAGAAAGAAGGCAATTTGCTGAATGTAGGGCTTAGTAATTGCCGTTCAACTCTATGGGACTGATAGCCAAGTCACCATTCAGATGACTGCACAGTTAATCTTGATTTCCGTAGTGAGACATCTGATCTTTTCTTTCTGCCTCTTGGTGGAAAAAGCAAACCTGTGCTTAGCTGGAGTTCTGTAAACTTGGACGGCTTCCTATCATATAAACAGCGAAGAAGATGAAACAACTGAGTTGCCTTCAGTTCTCTCTTTAATCTAACCTCCAAGTCCCCATTCAGCTTGGCTTTTGGGGGACCAAAGACACAGGAGCACAGACACTTAAGAGGATGAGCCGGACGGTGAGAGAGGCACTTCCTGATTACCGACATTAAAACAGCTTGCTTTTTCCTCATGTTTCCTATTGAGGCAAAATCTACTAAGCAGGTTATTTTGATTTGTTGTTCAGCAACTGAACCCATCCAACTTTTTCTCCATGGGGTCCTAGGTAAAATTAAGAAGATGGTTTTGATATCCTGGTATGTGGAGTCTTTACCTCTAGGTACTGAAAATGCCCACTCAGACTGCTAGTTGCTTGAAGAATCAATATTATCTACTGAAGTCGTACTTACACATTCCCCGCAACCTCTGTTCAGGATTAAAGTATTGGCAAATGGGCAATGTTTCCTGGTTGGAAGCAATGAGTACTTCCAAATATTTTTAAAGAGAAACCCTGCGGAGATGGTCTATCTCTCCATCTTCTGAAACTCGCGTCCGTCCACCAGTAAGAAGGGAAATTCTACTCACCAACTTCAAACCTTCTTTGGCCTTTCCTGAGATTGGCCAGCCTCTCCAAGAGAAAAGCAGAGATTTCTCCTTTGTGGCAGGTCTCCTGAAATCTTAAGAGTTTAAGCCATGAAACTTTCTCCTTGTCCTGCATGAAAAAAGCACCGGAGGAGTCCGGCTCATGGCACTGTAATGAGATGCCTTATTTTGTGTGAGCAATAGGGTGTGGTCTAATTTTCTTGAGTTGTGCAAGGAGAAAGGAATTCTCTCTGTGTGGTGAAGGGGGGGGGGAGCTGATTCAGATTTTCATTTGGCTGGTTTTACAACCAATCTGGTTATACCTCTCTTAGGTCTTGGGTAAGGAGATCCCCTCCCTTTCCAAAATCAGTGTTTCCTCCCCTCCCCTTTTGTTCTCCTGTTTGAATTTGGGATATCCCAAGCAAGTCTCTTAGCTCATGACACAAACTGGAAGCTAAGACAACTGGCTCTGGCAATTGTGACACAATGTGGAAGGAACTGATTAATGTAGGGGTGTCCCCAGAGGAACTGATTATCAATGTGACACAGTGATAAAGATGTTAAACAAGAAGTGGGAAGATCCAGGTTCTAGATCACCCTCAGCCACAGATGGTCTCGGGGTGACTCTAGGCCAATCCATCAATCCATCCTTCTCAGCCCAAGAGCCAGTCTGGTCCAGTGGTGAAGGTGTTGGACTACCAGTAGGGAGACCTTCCTCACCCATTGAAACTCCCTACAGGACTCTGAGCCTGTCTCTGTACCTCAGCCCAACCCTACCTCTCAGGGTTGTTGCTGTTGTTGTTGTGAAAGAATGGGGAGAGAAAGCATTGCATATGCCATCTTGAGCTCTTGGGGGAAAAACACAGAAGGAGGCTGTACAGCCTGCAAAGCAGCAAATCAATAAATGCATTCTATTGCGACCAGAGATGGAAACAGTAAAGGACAAAGGAGGGGAATAAAGAAGAGAAATAAGTATAGAGAAGAGATTAATGGGAGTAAATATTTGACTTATTGAAGTACTCTTAGGACTGCATTGATCAAGGTCTGTAAGGCATGTTTGGGCTCACACAACACACCCAAGCAAATCAAAGTAGCAGTAGCAACTTGATTGGTCCAACATGAGACGCTTGGCTAGATGTTACTTTTTTGCTGGTAGGTTGGGATAGCCTAGCTCTTTTGGCTACGTTGTGGTACCATGTTTCATACAATCCCAGAAAATGGGTTAATTCACTAACGAGGGGAAACCTTAGGTGTGAATGCAGCTAAAGACGGCTTTAATCCAGACCCAACATTCCAGTTTTGGTCACTGCATGACACTTTGAGGAGGAAACAGGTCAGTATTTACAAACTATTCATCTGGGTTGGGATGGATAGCAGACCCTCAACTGTGACCTTGTGTAGGCTGGTGTGATATCCATTTCATTTCCCAGAGGGACATGGTTTATGACAGCACTTGCGTCTTCTTCTGTTAAAGAACAGAAGTTGGAGAAATGGTCAGAGGCATCTGTGAGGAGTGGGGGTGTAACAAAAACAAGATGGCAGCTGCAACACATGGAAAAAGGGATGGGGCTTAGATCACATGGGTGTGACTGCCCCCTTGAATTTTTTGATCCCTTGGACAAGCCTGGTAACAGCCCTTTTATTTAGTTCAACTGGAGAGCTGGTTTTGATTTGGAAGATGTCCTGACTGCTCAGCTGTGTGGTACATGGAAGGGAGCCTTCTCCAGCGTGACCCCCAAGCTATGGAATACACTCTGGGAGAGGGGGTGCATTTGGCTTCCCCTCCCCCCATATTTAGGAAAATGACTGTATATTGGTCAAACTTTATTTCCTTGTTATGTTTTATATTTGGGGTCTTTGAATGGTTGCCAGTTGCTCTGAGGGTATTTATTTATTCAGAAAAGTTGTATGCCCGTCCATCTCAACTCTCGGTAGCTAGCAACCAATTTATAAAAGAACCCCCATAACCATAATATTAAAAATAATCCAGTACCAAAGAAAACTGAGGCACCTTACAACAAATTCGCAAAACAAGCCCACGTATGTGGAGCTCCCCAAACATCCCACCCCTAACGCCTGAGGATAAAACCAGGTCTTAAGGGCCTTCTGGAAGGCCAAGGGGGTCTGTTTACAAACTGAGAGGCGGTATATAAATCCTGTAATAACAAGCCAACAAATAAATGAGCCAATCTTGGCTCCACCCACATAATGTACCATGGTAAGGGCCTGCCCACTTCTCATTCATGCCCTCTCCATGGGGACTCTGCAGGATTCAATCACCAAATGATTCCCAGCTTTGCTATAATTGATGGCTGGTGCATGGTATGGTCCCTTGGGCTCATCTCTCCTCTGCTAAGGGATCAGAACATGGAGGCTCTTCCTTCTGGCTTTCTAGATACCTGTGCAAAAACCAAAGACCTACCGTCCCTCCCTAGGTAGGGACACAAAAAGTCCCAGAAGTCCTGAAAAAGGCCGTATGGGTCTTCTGTTGCCCTTGTTCTATCCTCTTCCAAAAATCTTTGCAAGGCTGTCAGGAGCCTGAGTGCCCCTCAGAAACCATCTTTCTCTCAAGTCATTGTTTTGTCTCTGTTCTTTTGAAGTTGTGGCCTCTCCTTGTAAGTCCGTGTTGAGCTACTACAATGCACGTGTAGGAACCGATAGAGGATTAAAGTGTGGTAATGCCTGATGTTCTGAGACCTGGGGCAAAAAGGAGATGTGACTAATAATGCATTGCTCAAGATGCATTTTGGTGTTGTCTGTGTCCCCCCACAAAACAAGCATCCAAATCTTCCCAAAAGAAGTTTCAGTCCAAAGTTACAGTGTGGGCTTTGTACCCCCATGTGCAAATCACAAATGGCGAGCGAGGCAGTTAAAAAGCCAAAGAGAGGGCAAAGCAATTCTGAATCCTTCAAAGCCAAGATAGAAGACCAAAGAGAAATTGGAGATGACTTGGAAGTTGTGGCATTTACTCCAAACAAAGCAAAACATGGTAGTATTTTTTTTTTTAAATCAAATTCACTCCTCTCCTCTTGGCAAAAACAGTAAGAAGTGTAGAAAAAGAACATCCAACTGTTTAAAGGTCTCGTGGAGCAGAAAAAGTACTCTCAAGCAACATATGCTTGTTTCATAACATTACCTGTGGCGTGGCTCTACTTGTGACGTTATATTATTGGCTGCCCCTGGGTAGTATTTACCTGCTATTTTTCTTGGATGTCGCCCAGATGTCTTGGCTGAGAACACTTATTTAGGTCTGCAGAAAAATAAAAGGAAGGAGAAAAAAAAAAAAGCAGGTGAGTTAAAAGCTTCTGGAGCCTCTAGGAACGATGATCATACTTTTGTACAGGAGCGGCATTCTTGTTGCTCACATATTTCCTCTATTAATGAAATCAAAATGGAATTTCTCAGAAAAGTGCCAGTGTCTGATAGTGCCTGTCTGATTGTAAGCTTCTGCCCTGTTTGTAAAACCCACGAGGGAAAGTCTTTAAAGTGAGAAAAAGGATCCTGATCCTACAGGGTTACCGTCTATTTAACCCATCAAAAAACTCAGAGAATAGCTTGACTTTTGGGTGGCTTTTACTGTCTGTCTTTTGTTAAATAGATCTAAAGGGAGTGAAGCGGCCTGAAGTCTCTTTGAAGGTTCTTCACATTGCCCTCTTTTGCCTTTCCATCCTGTGCTGAACTCCGAACCCCTGTATCATCTGAGCAATTTGTCAAAACCTTAGCAATGTCCTGGAATCCAGATATCAGTTTCTGTCTTCCTTGCTTTGCCTTCTTTGCATTGTTCCTACATCTTTGATTTAGCATTAAATCAACCTGGGATTTTCTTGGAATTATGGGAAATTATCCAAGACTAGTTTTCATACCTCTTACCTAGCATCATTACTGCTCGGCTGCCTAACTTGAATTTCCACTGATCAAATTCTCCTTTCCTTCCGTTGACTCAATATCTTTAGCATCTCCCCAAAGGAGAACCATTCGTCTCAAGAATATTAGGTAGGAATTCTCAGTGTTGTAATTCCATATATTTTGAGAGAACTAGGCTGGGGTAAGACTGAGTTATCCATTTAAATTCTCTGTTTTCTCATTTTTCTTTCTCTACTTTCTCTCTTGAGTTCTCTAAATGTCTCATTATTGCCTGCCCTGGTTCTCTGTTTCAGGGACCAGCAACTGAACTTCAGCTTGTCCAGAGTCAACTCTCGTTTTATTTCCTTAGACCTCCTTCCACACTACATTTGTGGAATGTTATTTTCTCCTTTCTCCCTCTTTCCAGTTTCAGTTATTTGCAATAATAGGCCCGCCCATAGAGGAATCAACACTTTTGGGGGTTGTTTTTGTAACATGAAGGAGGGTATCTCTTTGCCCTTGCGAGACATAAACATATCTTTTGAATCTGAATGTTTAAAAAGTATGTAAGTGTATTGATGTCTGGGTACATTAATTTGTTTGGTTGAGCTATTCTGTAACATTTGGGAGTCTTAACGAGGTTTTGAGCTATTTATTTCCCAAAGTAGACATAGTTTTCCAGGTTAGTGAAACACAGTGTATGTAGGTGAGTTTCATATGCTTGCGAACAGAGAATACTAAAAATATGGGTATTTTGCTATTAAATGCTGTACCTAGATGGCCAAGGAACTCAGCAATGGATAGTCAATATTGCTTATGATACTCCACAAAACCTCCAGGCCTCTCTAGAGAACAAGCATCAGTGAGATGGCTTTTGATTCAAGATAGAAGCAGATGGTACCCTTTTTACAGATTTCACAACTCTATCTATCTATCTATCTATCTATCTATCTATCTATCTATCTATCTATCTATCTATCTATCAGAAATTGCTACAGCGCTACCCTACTCTGACTTGAATTTTCTATTCACAGATATAAGCAAAAAATGAAGGTCTTCACTAAATGCATCTTAGCCACAACCTAGCTAACCGTTACTGAAGTAGTTCCTAAAACAGGCCTGTTAAAAAAAGGTAGGAAAGCTTGAAATCTTTGTAGGTACCACCGTATTAAGAGATGATTTATTGAACGTTGCCTTTTGAACACTGCCTGTCCAGTTGCTTTTTCCAGCAAGACCGTTGTGAAATTCAAGTCTCCCCTAATCCAGCTTGTCTCCCAATGACAGCAGCACCAGAGGTGGGTGGATGTCAACATCAGCAATGTGATACATGAAACGTCATGCAGCTCTGTCTCCTGTGTACATGCATCAATGCCACATTATTTATTTATTTAGGTGCCTTCAAGTCAGTCTTGACTCCTGGTGTCCCTGGACAAGTCCCTGCAGTTTTCTTTGCAAGGTATTTCAGAAGTGGTTTGCCCTTGCCTCCTCCTTCCTGGGGCTGAGAGAGACTGGCCCAAGGAACCCAGATGGCTTCGTGTTGAAGGCAGAACTAGAACCCATGGTCTCCCAGTTTTTAGTCTGGTGCCTTCACCACAACAACCAACTGGTTCTCAATGCCCCAAGCACATTCAAAAGTGGCAGAGCTCTCATCATACACCCTTCATCCACAGTCTTGCCACGTTTAACCATCTCCCCATAAATACCACTGCCAAGTGACTTTATCCATGTAGGTTTCATGGCAATAAAAATGGAAGTTGTTGCTATTGTGGCCTTCTGTTCTTTTTTCAAAATTTTCCCAGTCTCGTCTGCAGCCCTGCTATCTCTAGCTGCCTCTTATCTAGGTACTACTCAGGCCTAACTACATTTGCTTCCAAGACTACAAAAGACCAGCTTTCTCCTGCTGAAACTACAGCTCTCCAACAAGTTCTGTGGTCACTGAAGGACTTATCAAGGATAAGGAGAAAAAGATTGGCCTTTAGTGCTTTTTAAAAGTTGAAAAAAACTGGAATAAATCCCTTGGCTACCCCACATGTTAAAAACCCAAGATGTAATCCTTGCTAACTAAAAAAAAAAAAAAATCTTACTAAAATGTATCAGACCAAACAAATGTTTAAGGTTCTGCACATCTAGGAATTTGACATGGATAAGGAACTCACAATTCTTGCTTATCATAATTAACCCAGGAAAATATAATGGCACATACGTTTAAAATACCAGCCAAGCAAGATACTTTTGATATTAGAGGACCTTCCTTCAAAGATGCCTGGAACTAAAGCATTTTGTGAATTCAGTTGCTGCAGAGGGTTTCCAGCAACGCCCACTGACAAAGAGCCGTATTGACTCAATTTATTAGATTATGCAGCTGATTCGGTTTTCAAAGCTTGTCATTTGGGATCACAAGTGCTTTTGAGGCTTTTCAAAGAAAATGACAGAATTCCTTGGTGTTTTCTTTACATGAAACAGAATTTTTGAGACAAGCAATTGTGCAAGATAATTAAAAAGCTGTGCTTATGCCCCAATAAAGGAAACTCCACCAGAAAGTTCGAAGCACAGCTAGTCCCACACCTGCTTTCTGGGCATGGAGAAATGCATATTCACAGGATATCTC
Organism: Python bivittatus; assembly: GCF_059951505.1. Lineage (NCBI taxonomy): Eukaryota > Metazoa > Chordata > Lepidosauria > Squamata > Pythonidae > Python > Python bivittatus. The sequence continues at coordinate 624,450 of NW_028277055.1, read as the reverse complement.
ATCTAAGGCACAGCCATTAAATCATTATGGAAAAACACCGCATCTTCTTTGTGATGGCTAGACTCAGATGCATATTGAAAAGTTCAGACAACGGTCTTTGCCAGTAGCCCTTTCTCACAATGTTATGATCTACAACCCATGATTAGCCTTGAAGCCATCACCCATGGACTATATTCTCCAGAATAGGTTTCTTCAGCTATATTCTTCAGAATGGATTTCACCTTGCATTCTTCTTCAGAGGTTTTGACTGAGCCACACAAACACTATGAAAAGGAGTGTTGTGTTAGCATTTGGCCCCACAAAATCACCTTTTACAGATATACACCAAACCTTTCTGACTCTTTGCAAGACTCTATGCACTTCGGTGACCTTGATTATAGGGGACGATTAAACTAGTGTCTTGCAATAAAAATGTCAAATGAAATCCAGTAGTCAACTTATTTACAGAAAGAAGTTAGTTGTAGGAGGCATCTGATCAGAAAGCTGCATGATGCAAGAAGAGGCAAGTTATAGGAGGGTGTGAATGCTTACCTTTGCATTAGGCCTCCTTCTCTATTTGCATCTGGAAACAGAGTTCACCGGTGCCTACCTCTGAAGATCCAGAACTTCTTGTATTGGACAAGGATGGGTGGCCTAAATACCTTAGCAATGTTTCAGACAAAATTTTGCTAGCCATAGACAGCTGAGTAAATTCCAGGTTAGGTGTATTATTATACCAGAAAAGAACACCTAGTTTTTATCAACCAAAGGCATTAAGTTTACCAAAGTCTACACTGGATCTCCCAAATATATGTTATGGACAACAACAATGTGGTGGCTGCTAAGATTTCCTGGCAACAGGGTGGGGTGAATTGGTTCCAGTTTGAATCACCAGATTGTTTCAGATCACTGAACTGAGTGGGAAGCATCTGAATCAGAGATTCTGTCTGAACTGTTGATTCAGTTTGGACAGTCGGTTGGATGTGAAGATTTGTTGAGACTGCCTACTAAATGAACCTCTAAAATGAAGCTTCACTGCTGTAGTAGGGAGCATTTTGTCTAAATTTTGTATGGTTCTTTTTGTTCATCTTGTTTTCTAATATACTGAGCTTTTCTACTCAGCTAATATATTATCCTCAGAACCCCTACCAACATGTTATATAAATGTATTTATATACATTTCCTTGATGCGGACCTACTGCATGTAAATTTCTTTAATACACTCTCTTTCCCCTCAGATAACTGTGTCTTTCTGCATACCACTTTTTAGAAGCAAACATTGATTTTCAAATTCAGCTTGCTTAGACATTGCTTGTGTGCAAGGATGTATACACTCTTTTACTAGGAAAAGAGGCAGTTTGGTTGGTTCTCTTTAATGCAGCAATTCAGGCTCTGATAAAATCTCTCTGGGGGATCTCCAGTGCCATAGGAATCTGCGGCGGCTTTCTTTTATAATACCTACTTTTCAATGACATAAAGAAGAAATCTTATTCGGTAGCAATGGAAAGGAAAGGAATTGATGAAGAAGGGAAGGGAAGGGAAGGGAAGGGAAGGGAAGGGAAGGGAAGGGAAGGGAAGGGAAGGGAAGGGAAGGGAAGGGAAATGGGAAATGGGAAATGGGAAATGGGAAAGGGAAATGGCATGTGGGAAAAGCTTGGGAGATGGGGGAAGAGATGCTGCCTAGGGAATGGTCAGATAAGAGACAGTATAGCCCAGAGCTGGATAGTGGGTGGGGCAAGGGGCTCAGAAGAGACCCTCCCTAATTTCTCAGGCTGTAAAGGAGGTGGGAGGAGAATTGTACTTTCAGACTTGCAACTTTCTGTCAGTGTCCTCTCTTCTTATTGTGCTTTTTAAATAGTTTTAAAAAATGAATGTTTTCATATATTTAATGGTTTTTTAATTAAATGTAGTACACTGCCCAGAGTCACTTTTTTGTGAGGTGGGTGGCCATACAAATTTGATAAATAAATAAGTAAAGTCTTATAATAAAGTGGAATTAGCTTATCTGGTTATGATTCCTATCTGGTTAACCCGGCGAGGCCAACAGGAAAGGAAGAAAGAAATGGATTAACACAACTAAAGGCATCTTTAATCATTACTCTTATTGACAGAGTTGGCTAGCATGAATTCAGAGATCGTACTATTTGATTGCTGTGGATTGTAATTATTATCCTGAAATTCCTCCCTGGCTTGACCTTATTTGCTCCTTGAGGAATTCAACATTTGCATTCTGGCTTTCCAGATGGATTCATGGCTGACTCTGCAATTGGTCTTCCTGAATTCAACCTTATCTTTGCTGGCATGAATGCAAATTTTAAATATAAAAACATAACATCTGACCTAACCTCACCCTAAAAACAAAGTAGGTGTGTGTGTGTGTGTGTGTGTGTTTGCAACATTCTTTCTTAAAGATGCTGCTCAGTTGAGGTAGATTAAGCTTTGGCATTTAGCAAGGATAAAAAGGTATGAACCATTGTTTTCTATAGGAACTTATGGATGCTTTCTGGTCATGTTCCTAAGGCCTTCTGAGAGTTCTTTTGTTCTCATGATGTTAAGAACAGACTTTTGTCTGGTGGCTGGCTTGGATTCACCTTAATGTGGTACTTTGGTTCAGTGACTTAGTCTGTATTGTTTCAAAACTCCAATAGCAGTTTTGATAGCAGGCTTCTGTGTTCAACCTGGTTACTGAATTAGCTAATTTTCTGAATTTACACAAACCACCAAGCCACAGACTGACCCAACAGGCTGGTTTCACACAACATTCTAAGACACTTACAAATGCACACACAGACACACATGACTTAATCAAGATTGCCATTTAATAAAGCCATGTTGTACCAATACAGCCATTGGGCCTTTATCTGACCTGGTTAAGCATATTGTGTGAATTCAACAATAAACTCTGCATTTTTGAACAAGCCAGTGCATTTTGCATGGTTGTGATTGTATGATGGGAACCATTATATTGTTTTGTATTGCATTTCCATGTCTTATACAACCTTTTGTTTTAGTTGGGTCTCCAGAAGAATGTGTTGAGCTTGAGAGCAAAAAGGGAGAAGGTTGGAAGAAATGAGAATCACCAACTAGGAGTTCTACAGGGAACAAACCAAACAACTGGAAAATCCATTTTAAAGGGGCAACCAAAATGATCACTGGGCCTTCCTAAAATGAAAGGCCAGAAATGTTTAGCTAAATATTTCTGGCCTTTCATTTTAGAGGTTTTGGGCATGGGGGGAGAAAAATACCTGGGGGAGAAGGAGGGCAAGTTTAAAAAAGTATATACAGTGCATTGATCTTAAAGTTCAAAACCAATGGGCCCTGGGTCCAGAAGTGACAAAAAAGTTTGCTTTGAATGAAGGCATTCTATATTACACTGGACTTACAGACCACTGCTGAGAAGATAAATTCTCCTGCCCACTTTTCTCAAATGAGACAACCAGCCAGTGGAAACATGAGGATCAACATTGTGCTACACAGATAATCACTCAGCTCCCAAAAAGCTTAACCCAATGGTTTCTTATACCCCCAGAACCGATCTTTCTTACATGACCAGTCCTAGTACTTTTCTTTCTATTGAAGTGGTCTTACTTCAAAGGGTTAAAAAAAAAAATAAAAAGCCCTCCAGTATTTTGAATTTCTCATTCAGATTTTGAAAATGTGGCTTTTTCTCTTTTTTAAAATGCTCCTGTAGATGAATTTTCACCGTTTTTGCTTGCCTTTTAAACCAACCACTTGGAAATGTGGCTACTTTCCATCCTTCTGATGAATAGTGTTTATGCTTCCAGCCTGCGGCTTGGTAAGTCAATATTTTGGCTGCCCGTGGGCTGATGCAAGATCAGTAGAAATTTAAATTCTTTCCTTAATTAAAGAGTGGGTCTCTCTTCTTTCAGTGTAGATGTCCTCAGCCTGTTTGTTCTGCTGTGGGCTGTGGGTGGAAATAGCATTCTTTCCTCTCAACATATTCTTCCTCATCTTTTTTTCCTCCAAACCTAGAAGCAACTTCATCTCCGTGGCTTCTGCTTATTGACCTTGCCAGCTGCTCCAAAGTTGACCACCCTCTGCCTTGGCACGCTCAGCTCTTGCTTCCATCACACCAACGTTCGAGGCAGGAATTTGGTTTTTTGCACTGACTTTCTTCCATCAGCCACCTCCCTCTCCCTTCTGTCCTGCCCAATCCATCTCTCTGCTATCAAGAAATTCAGTTCCTGATTCTGCCGACTAAGTAGCCGATAAAGCTACTCAGGCAGGCTGGAAGGGTGAGTTTCTTGTCAATCAATCAATCAATCAATCAATCAATCAATCAATCAATCAACCATTCAATGGATCTCAACATTTTCCCCACCCAATTTTCTCCATACAGTCACATGGCTTCCATTTTCCCCATTTCTTTTCTACTTTTTATGTCTTCCCCATTTCCTTCCTTCTAAAGCTGAGCATTCATCTTGCATCAAAGTCCTCATGGATGCCATAACTGCACCTTACGCTGTATATCAGATTTCACACCCTGACACCTTCCAGTTTCATTGGGACTACAACTCCCAGAATTGCTTATATTGAGCAAAGGAGTTGAGGTCCTTTCTTTATGAATGATTCCAGACTGAGCTCTATTACCCAGCTGGGGTTCTTCAACAGTGAAGGAAAGCCTCTCTGCAAATGCTCAGGAAATCTACAACTTATTCATCCCGGAATTCCAAGGCTGGAGAGACTGGCATGGAAAATGTTCATTGGATAGCTGTAGGAGGAAATTTGGCAGATTGGAGCAACAGTGGGTGGAAGTAGATTTAGTGCTCCTAACATCCTGTAAATGCATGTGATTATTAGCATTCTTCTAGCCTTCTTAAAAATGGGGAAAGCTCTATCTTTAAATTTTACTATTCCCTCCATTTTCTACAGAAAACAGCAGGCAATGTTAGGAAGCTCCACCAAAAAGAGATTCAGGAGTCCTCTGCAGCCTCTGGTTACCTACCATTTCTTAAACTGCTTTTGAAAGCAGCATTCAATGAATCTATCTCAGGGGCTACATTCACAAAACATGTTTAACCAAATCATTTACAAGGACCCAGCAACTGCATACACACGTTCTGCTAAGCTTGGTTAGTGTTGAGCTTGGCTTGGTTATTTGCAGGAGTGTCCATGGGGGCGGGTTAAAAAAATGAAGATGGGAGTTGTGGTCATGTGATCAGTGCCCCACTCTTTTTTAAATGCGTGTTGCAAGAGGCTGGGGCTTTGATTGTGTAGTTGTGACCACCATCTTGACTTTTTTTGACCCCCCTGCAGATGCCCCTGATTATTTTTGACTTCATGAAACCTCAGCCTTTGTTCTGTTTGCATTTCAATATCATGTGAAAAGGCAGTTTGTAAATTCAGCACCCCGGTGAAACATGTTGTGTGGACATAGTTATTGTGCTATTGTGATCCTGTGGGAAGGAACTCCTTTGCATTGTGCTCAGATCCTTGGAGGAAGATTGAGATTTTTAAAAAATGCCCGTTTTTTTTAAAAAAAATTCCTCCATCTCTAGTTCAAAACTAGAAGAAAGGATATTTTTGTTCATCTGAAATGACTTTTAAGGATGCCAAAATCCTGGACTGCGTTTGTTTTCATGCTTGTTTTGCATCTGATCAGCACATGCAGTTGTAAAAAAGTTGTTCTTAAAAGATGGCATTATTTATTCATGAAAGATCCTGTCCCACTTTTTCTTCATTAAATGGAATATTCCCTCAAAATGGGGTACAACTCAAACTCTTTCTAGAGCGTTAAAGGATGAAAGCAAAATAATTTGGTAACATCTTATTAAAATCCTAATAATTAAAAAACCCTCTGAAATCAGGGATGATAAGTCCAGATTTATATATATTAAAAGCTATCCCAGGTGATGGATGAAGGAGCAACAGAAATGATTTGCACCATACCTAAACCACCATTTGGAGCTTGACTCTGCCATTAAGCACAATTTCGACCCAAGTTCCAGTTGATAAACCTAGGACTTGAAGAAAAAGTAGACCCATCAAGGCGGAAATCTGCCCCTTCCTGCTGCAGTGGAGACCGCTGTACAATCTCCTATTCATATGGGAAATGAAGGGCATGAAACCCCTTCCACCTTGACTTGGACCCAAGAACCTCGCAGTCTTTTCACAGTAGAATCAACTTCTTGTTCTTCACCTCTGCAGTCCTCCTCCACTGTGATTTTATCAGCTTTTGTGTGTCAGCAAGCACCACTTCGAGTTCTCTGGGCAAAGGGAACCCTCTAAAAAAACTCAGAACTGACCATGCTACCCCTTGCCTGCATTACGTGACCATATATAGAGCCAGTAAAGAGTTTGGGGCACAGAAAATTCACATATATGGAAAGAGTCTCCACCAGCACATTAATTAACCCAAGGTTGTCCTTCTGAAGATAGAGCTGCCTACGCCGCATTAGCCAAACCCTAGTTATGTAAAACTAACGATCAGGAAAAATCCCTGTTTGTTTCAACCATGGAACCTGGAAGCAGGGCTGTCTAAATGCCATATGGGAAGGAAGGAAGGAAGGAAGGAAGGAAGGAAGGAAGGAAGGAAGGAAGGAAGGAAGGAAGGAAGGCAGGCAGAAAGGAGAAGGAAGGAAGGAAGGAAGGAAGGAAGGAAGGAAGGAAGGAAGGAAGGAAGGAAGGAAGGAAGGCAGAAAGGAGAAGGAAGGAAGGAAGGAAGGAAGGAAGGAAGGAAGGAAGGAAGGAAGGCAGGCAGAAAGGAGAAGGAAGGAAGGAAGGAAGGAAGGAAGGAAGGAAGGAAGGAAGGAAGGAAGGAAGGAAGGAAGGAAGGCAGAAAGGAGAAGGAAGGAAGGAGGAAGAAAGGAGGAAGAAGGAAGAAGGCAGGCAGGCAGGCACTGTCTTCCATACATTATGCAAATGGGGCATCATTGAATTATTTCTCTAATTTTGCGTAATGTGGTGGATAACCTGCATGATTTATGCAGAGAGAGAGAGAGAGAACACATAAAGCCATGATTTCCTTTATTTTGCATAATATTTTCTGTATATTTAATGTTCTACAAATAATATAGAATATAGTCTCTTCCTGGTTACATCTACTCATCCTATCGGGTCCAGCAGAAGAGGTATGCTGTAGATCCCATCTGCTGCCTGAAGACAGAGCTGCCTACACTGCATTAGCCAAACCCTAGTTATGTAAAACTAATGATCAGGAAAAATCCCTGATCAGAAAAGGCGCTCCATCTGGCAGGATCCAGGAGATACACCTTTTCTGCTGTAGCCCCAGCCCTCTGGAACGTTGTTATCCTTCCTGTGGTGAGGTTAGTCCCATCTCTGCCAGCCTTCTGGAAAGCCTTGAAAACGTGGTTCTTCCTTCAACCCTGGGGAATCTCATGGCGAGGAGATTGTAGGAGGCTAAATGATGGTTGTTCTCCCGCTATCTTGGGTTCTTTTATGTTTTTATTCTTGCATTTTTAAATTTTTTAATATTTTTTTGTTATTTATGGTTGATGTCTTTTTATACTGTGATATCGTTTTTATTGTTCGGCTTGTAAGCTGCCCAAAGTCACTTTTTTGGGAGCTGGGTGGCTGTATACATTTGCTAAATAAATAAATAAGCATTTCTGCATTGTAAAAAAGTATATTTTTGCCTTGATCTTTCTTCAGCTTTGGGATAGAGGCAAGGCATTGTGATGGAAACTGCATCAAAATCCCCTGCCCTCGAAAAATCTAATTCAGCCACTCTTTGATATTTTACCAGCCTGTGCCTGGTGAAATGGTGGGAGACAATGTTGTCTTTACTCACTTTCTCCAGATATCAGTGAAGAAACTGCCAAGACATTCTTCCTTAGATTTCTCCTTCTAAAATCTGTGTCAAAATATGCCTTCTTATTTCCTGAAAGGAAGTGGCTTCTGTTTTTCTACCCCATTCTCAAGTTGCTTTAGCATTTCTTTTGGATGGCATTTTCCCAGCTTTTTAAATTGCAAGATGGCAGGGGGAAGTAGCTGTTCAGTGCTGCATTTCTCTCCTGCATTTTGCAGCCTCTTTGACTGCCCTCTGTTCTACCTGGGAGGTTTCCCCCTCCATATGAATGAAAGTATGGGAAGACAGGGAGGCTGAAGTCTGCAAGAGAAATGATTGCTTAGGATATTCTATCACTACCGCTTAAGAGAAAGAAACAGATGAACTTGCATTCCACCCAAGAGTCTTTCATAGAAAGGTTTATACACTTTGGGGGGAAAAAATGAAAGCAGTGTTTCCCTCAAATGGAATGAGAATAATCCCCAAATTGCAGGAAAAAGACATTGGCATGTCAGTATTCTAACTTCTCAAATGTTTTAGCATTGGTTTAGTCTCCCAGTATTTTAGTTCCTTTCTTTCTGCATCATTTCCAGCTCTTCCATTTTATTGGTGGGCTGAACATCATGTTCCAGACATGGTTGCAGTCCAGATTGAAACATAAGCATCTTCTGTTTCTAGTCTCTTGCCTAATCAACTGGAATGTGGATTCTCCTTTAGTGGATTCTATTTTTCCAAACTTCATCTTACATAACATCCCCAGGATTGGCCCAGTGTTTCCTTCTTGTTTCCAGAGACTGCAGTCCAATGCAGGTTCAAACAGATGCAGATCAGCAGAAGGGAGGGTTATGTGAAGCTTTCCAGGGTGTTTGTCTTGCCACACATTTAAAAGAGGGAGCTGCCTTGGGCACCCTGCCAGAACTTCACATGGCCAGCACAAGCTTTTTCTTTTCTAATAACAAGCATCTCTGTATCCTTAAAAGCACTGTTTGTTGTTCCCCTTCAGTATACTCTTCAGACATGTTCCTTCTTGCTGTCAGAAGAGATTCCTCTCCTTTTCTGTCTGGGTCTCTGTGGCTGGCATTACGGGCCTTTCATTCTTCTGAATCTTCTCCTTTGAGAGATGGGAGAAGAGAAGGAGAAGAGATGGAAGAATCCAGTCCTTTTTGAAGGCAGACCTCCATTTCTCTATTTGTTTTCACCACACGTAACATGAAATTTGCTGACATGAAATGTGGAGACAGCCATTCCATGTGAAGCCTTTAAGATTTGGTTCATTTCCATCCCGGCTTTTTATTACTCAGAAAGGGTAATCAAGACATTTCTTTTTCCTTACATGCAAACCTGAGCGCCTGTACAGATGTCTGACTCATTCTGTTATCCAAACAGACACCGTTGCAGCATATCTCACACCCAATTTAGCATGCTTCACCCATTAGTTTTGTTACTGTACTGGCATTCATCTCATCATATGCTGCCCAGTTCTGTGCACAGAAACTGCTGGATGGTTTGTTGACCGTGCAAGTAATCAACATCTGGTTAATTTGGAGGACAATCAATTCTTCTTGCCATGCACCCCCCCCCCCCCACCACACAAGCTTTTTAGCAACTAACAGAAGGCTTTGACAGCCAACATGATTTTTCATAGCTATTCTCAGGGAGGGTGGAGAAAAGCACGATCAATTAAATGCCTGAGTGAATTAATTCTGAGGAGGTGGAAATCAATTGATGAGACCTTATAGAAGTGTGGGAAAAACTGTAGAGGGGTGGGGCAAACATTCCCCTAGAAGAACTTCAAGGGAAAGGAGTTGTGAAATAACTGGGTATTGAATCTTGCTCTGAATGTAGCGGGTTTCTGAGGAAGAGCTGAACTTTGATAGTAAATAAACACATGGAGGGATGATGCATAAAAATGGAAATGCCTGGATGATGCTAGCATTATCTGAGAGATCAATACTTTTTCAGAAATGGGGCATTCTGGTCACAGTTTAAATGGTTTGAATTGGTCTCTGTGCATCCAAGATCATATGGGAGGATTCCCACCAGGTCCAACAATGTGACATAACATGGAATATGTCATCCAGGCCAATCTGCCTGCAGCCCAAAACCAGAAAAGTTATTCTCTGTGTTTCCCTTATGGTGAAAGCATAGTGAGTTATTGGAACAATCTTCTCTGTGAAACTGAGTTGTTTCCTCTCATCCTACTTTTGCCTGTGCGTTGCACAGTCTCCAGACAGTGAACGTTAGGCAGTAACTTAAAGTTCCCAAGGTTGAAGAAACACTGGCCTAGATCAAGGGTGGAGAACCTCTGATTTGGGGGGAAAATAGTGCTTTGTCCTTTCTCCAACCTCACAGATACTGCCTCCTTTTCTGTTCCAGAAAAGTTATGATGCTAATGAAGAGAATCTTCACACAGTGGTGTTTTCTGTTTTTCCCCTGCTAAGTACTGAACAAATATAACAGTTACACACATCTCTTTATCACTTCTGGCTCAGGTCTTGCCCACTGATGGAACATGGAGCTCCAATAGGATGCTTCCAGAAAAATGATTTCATTTTTAGATAAAAGTACTTTTTTTTGCTTCTGCTTTTACTTAAACTGTTTTAAGCTCATACTTGGGCTAACAGAAAACTCAATAAATTAGCAGAGGATCACACTACTGGTCTTCAACCAACACACAACCAAAATTGGATGAAGAATCTTAGACACCACAAAATGTGCTATGGGGCCTGGATATCAGCCACAAGATGTAGATTATCCTATTATGGTGTAACATTCATAGTATTGGGGAGAAATCTGAAATGGTGTCTGGAAGTTGCTGAACGTCAAGGACAAAATAACAAAATATTATGTAGAAAACAAGGCCCAGGGCAAATGACAGCATCCCATAGGGATCTGAGATCTGGCAGTGGTTCAAATAAGGTTTAACATGGCACCAAGCCAAGCTGCATTCATAGAGTAAATACTACTTTTCCTTTTGCAAATGCATCGATGCTCATTTGCTCTAATGTTCTCTGTTATAATTTCCTCTACATTTTCCTTTTGATAAAAATGCAGGACCACATTCTTGAAGGGCAGGTGATCTAGAAACATGGCAGGGGTTAATTTCTCTCCTCTCCTAGAATGGGCATTTTAAGCTTTTTTTTATTTGCATCAAAACCACTAGGAATGCTGACAGACAAAGTACAGTATAAAAATGGATAAGATAAGGGAAGTTTTATCTTAGAGCTAAAGAACAAGGAGGGCAAGAAATGAAAAGAATCCAAGAAGGATCCACATGGAAATTTCCTAATCCTGTTTCTTCCTAACCAAACATGGGAGGATGAACTCAGGCTGAAGAGGGTTCATACCTAGTTTTCTGGCAGAGATGGAGAACAGAAAGGAGTGATGGGTAAAATGCAGAAGAAAAGGCCTGAAATCACAAACTAATAATTTTTCCCTCTGTCCTCCTTTGTGGAAATCCATCAACTGATGCAGAACTGAGTCATTTAGGGAAAGTTCAGGAAAAATGAGTCATGATTCACAAACCACCCTTTATGCAGAGAAATCTGAGCATGGGGTTTGCTTTGGGAAAGTCCTCCACAGGGGTAAGATGTGGAAACTATTTCAATTTATGGGATTCTCTGAACCCTTGCAGGCTGGTGCTCACAATTCTAATTTTTAGTTGGTAACCTTCACAATGGTTTCTCTTCATCACACGTACTTGCTCGGACCCTCAATCATACATTTCTCTTTTTTGGGGTAGAGACTCTTTTGGGTAGCTGGAAACTGAAGAGTTCACAGAATCATAGGATTGGAAGACCTCCAAGGTCTTCTAGTCCAACTTCATATACAGAAGAAGAATCGTCAGACTGTCCCAGACAAATGGCTGTGCAATCTTTGTTTGTAAACCTCCAGCTATGGAGCAGGAGGAGGCAGATTGTCCACTGCTTAATAGTGCTAATAGTCAAGACATTCCTCCTTATTTTGAGTTTGGATCTCTCTCTGTAAAGCTTCCATTCATTGGTTCTTGTCCTACTGTTGAGCACCACAGGCAATATATTCACCCCCTTTTCTCTGTGACAACCCTTCAAGTCTTGGAAGACTGCTTTCATGCCTCCCCTTAGCCTTCTCTTCTTTAGTTGAAATATCTCACACCCTGCCCCCAATCCCCAAACAGGAATGCTGGACCAGGTGAAATATCCTCTCCAGACAGCAAAGGTGAGGCTATTATGGTTCAGGTCATCTCCCAGTCCCTTACTGAAATGGACCTTAACAACAATACAGAAATAAGCCTTGCTAACAAGCATTTTTAGTGTATTGATTTTAATCTTCCCATGACACATCTGTAGCCCCATCACAGCTACCTTTGAAGCTGAATTGAGAAGAAATCCCTGTAGGGGGATTTAGAATGCCTTGTTTAGCAAAAGCACTTGCTGACAAATTGTTTTCTGTTGCTGCTAGCATTCACTTTGGGAAGGGAAGGGAAGGGAAGGGAAGGGAAGGGAAGGGAAGGGAAGGGAAGGGAAGGGAAGGGAAGGGAAGGGAAGGGAAGGGAAGGGAAGGAGGTGAAAGAATGGGAATGGAAATGGGAATGGGAATGGAGGGAAGCAGGAAAGAGAAGGGAAGAGACCATAGAAAGGTTGATTGAGTCCTGAGAAGGAAATAGGACTTTGTTAAGCCCCAAAGTTTGAATGGGGATTTTCAAGAATATTGTAATGTGGGTTTCCAAGAAACTAGTGTTGGATTCCAGTGCCCTGCAAAAGAACAGCTTCTTGCCCAGTTGATGAGCTCCCTTGTAATGTCCTGCTCTTGTTTTCATACTGAGATAAGATTGGTTGCAATTGTGTTCATCGGGGCCAAGTGCTTTCAAACCATATCTTGCAGATGAGATTTACAATGCATTGACTTTTGCTGAAAAGGGTCAAACCCCAAATAATTTGGAGAAATAACTGTAGCAGGAGGATTGAAGCTTCCTGGTGTCAGATTATGGACAGCTTTTCTGTGGGCAGAAAGATGGTCCTAAAACACAGAGCTTCAATATGTCTACCTTTGCTTTCTTCTATGCAGACAATTGGGCAAGGCTTTTCCAGCCATTACGTCCATTCTTACTTGAATGAAGTAAGCAGGTCTTCCATCTCTGTCGATCCCTTGCAGTTGGCAGGTGTGCTACGTCCCTTGCTCTAGGCTGATGTAGATGCACTGTTTGATCCTTCCCTTATGTAGGCAAAATGCTGAACACATACAGTACATGGCAAAGAAATAGATCTGGCAAGTTTTATAAGGTAATCATTTGGGGAAGGGAGCGAGAAAGATCTCTAATGAGCTTTTTCCAATTTTCTGCCTTGCAATCTCTCGAAGGTGGGAACTTTGCCTTTAATCCTCAGAACAGGTTTGTCTGGGGTGCTGGGAAAGAGCAGGAGCAGTCAATTAGCTCTTTATACAACCCAAGCATGTTTCAGTAATTCAGCATGTCTTAACACAACTTAAGTATGCTGAAGCAATGAACAGGCATTTCATTATTAAGATACGGGGCCACCATGATTTGCACCAGCCAAGTCCATCTCACTTCCTCATGTCCAGTCAATCTGTTAATTGGAAAGCAAGATTCAAGCAAAGGACGGTGGCCACCAATACAGAAACCATTTTAGTTCCAGTATGGTAGGGCTAAGCAACTTGAAGTCTTAGGGCTGCCTGCTGTTTCAAGCACCCATTTTTTGGGTCTCCTGTCACCGTAGTTGCCAAAGACTGGTGGCACAGTTTCTCCAATTTTGAGAACAGCCTCAAATTTTTTTTAAAGCAACTCTTCCCCCCCAAAGCAAAAGATCCTTGGCCTTTCTCACCTGCATAGCACAACCTCACCTACTTGAATAGTCACCCCATCCATTGGAAAGTCATGGTCCTGTCCATGTTTGTGATGAACCTCTACTTATCTGGACCGCTGATCTCTCCACCACAACTTTTGGCCTCTGTAAAATAGTTACCAATCATAAAACGTAGCAGAGTTTGGTCAGAGATGGGCCAGTCCACTTTATGGGCACAATTGTTAGGGATCCAACAGAGCAAGTTGGTACTATAGTCCCTCATTGAGTAGACTGGTCCATCTGTCTGGCCACTTTCAGAGGTAGGGAGGGCATGATGTGGGCTCTTTATTGCAATCACAGGGAAGAAATCCAGCAATCTGATGAGGGACTAAGTTTGAAGATTGTTAGAGAGGGTGATCGCATAACCATAAAAATATACAGGGAAATCTAAAATAAAGCCAAACAGGGGATACCCTAAATATGAATTGGCAAGGAAGACAAAATTAGCATCAAAGCACTGATGCTATTTCTCCAGCAATTTCATAACAGTGAACCAAGGTATTTGTCCCAAGTTATGCTGAACTTTCCACTGGTTCTTGTTATCTAAACGATTGCTTTTCATTGGAGGAAGTGCTAGAGGTCTGGAGATAGTGATTTCATACTTATGGACTGTGTTTACACAAGACCCAAACTGGTTACTAATCTATTTTCTGGATTAACAAAATGCCCTAAACAAATCAAATGGCCTGCATTCACAACAAAGCTGAGCCACAACAAAACCTAACCCACATAAACACCTAGTTTAGCAAGGGATGTGAATGCAACTGTCAGATTTACAACTGATACATCAGGACATGGTGCACAGATCAGACTACCTTGGCCACCTGCACTTAAATGAAGAAGCCCATGTTGAAACACACATGGCCCTTAATTGTAGAGTACTTATTCCCACCTTTCATGATTTCCTAGGGTAACACTCAAATAATCTTTTCAGAGTGAAGATAGCACAGTAAAAACTGGGAAAAGAAAAATATGAAAGAAAGGTGAATGGAATGTTCTCCATTAAAACTCTCCAGACAAGCTATTTAAAAAATGAAGCAAACAAACAAAGAAGGAGATACATTGTCTGCTTAGTGTGTGTGTGTGTGTGTGTGTGTGGTTGTGGTGGAGCTAAGGAGGGCAAGAAGAGTTTCCTGCAACAATAGGAATTGGATTATCTCAGACAAGAGTTGGGATGGTGAATGGATGTGTATATTTTGAATCTGTTTATCTGGGATGGCTTTTTTGAGGAAAAATCTTGCTTGCTATGTCAATATAGAATGTCATTTCTTATTTGAAGAGGGGTGATTGACAGTTCTTCTGTGCTGACTATCATCATCTGTAAGAGAACTCTAATATCAGCTATATGTTTTGGTACCTGGAGTTGGCCTCAGGACTTCAGAACCAAACTCTCTTGAAAGTTGTATAAAATTCTAGTTAAAACTGAAACAAAACAAAATAAAACATATATAACATAAAACATAATCTATATTCTTGCCTTTTATACTACCAGCTATCAGAGTCTGAGTATAATAATGACATCAATCCAGAATTCACCAAAGCTCTCAAATTAAAATTATAACCACAAACAATTAAAGAAAAAACAATGTGTACGCATAGCTTAAGGTTCTTTTTAAAAACCAGTAAAGTCAGATTCCTTGGTTCAACACAGAATGCAGCCCGAAACTCAGAGTGGCTACAGAGAAAGTTTGACCATACTGATGAACCTCAGTGGATGAACCTTCTCCAATAACCACAAGGAGCAAGAAAGGGTCATAAAAACCTGGTTCTCTCAGGTAACCAGCCCCAAAGGAAGTCCTTCTAGGACATGGTGAGACTATAAAAGGGGATATGAGTTCTAGTTTTTGAAGGACTTTCTGTCTCCATGGTTTCTCCTTATCCATGCTCTGGGTCCCATTGATTAAACAGCATCATCCAGGATGTGTACCTTCTCTGTTGTAGCACCTGCCTTCTGGAACAACATCCCTCCAAAGATTCAAACTAGCCCTACCCTTCCTGCCAGTACAACGAACCTTTTAATCTTGGCTCCTCAACCCCCTTTCTCCATCTCAGATTGTTCCTTCTAGACCACTATTCTTTTTGTGGTCATTGTGATGTTTCTTCCTTTTAACTTTGTAAACTGCTCACAATCATTCTGCAGCTGAGCAGCCCAAGAAATGAGGGTTATAATAAATAAAAATAAATAAAATCATAAAGTTGTGTGTGGAGGGGGAGGGCTCTATGGCATGAGGTTCTTAGGGTGGCTGGCCTTGAGAAGGTCCTATCAAAGGTGTTAGGTGCTGTTGCTGGCACTAGTGATTGACCTAGGCCCCAATGTCTGAAGTGGGCTATTTAGATACCACTTTGTAATTTAGGCTTTGTGTGAACTGAAACAGTCAGTGGTTTTCAAGATTCTGTTATTATAGCCTATGCCAATAAAACAGAGTTCTAGTATTTCTTGGGGTCTCAATTTCCTGACTTGAAAGGTTGATATCAGTCTTGAAAGCCTAACAGTTTTTCCCATTCCCTCCCTCTTATGCAAAAGAGAGCCAAGGTGAGGCAACTTTATATTTCTACCTCACACTATCTTCTTTCCCAAACTGAGCTCATGTTTTGCTAACGGTCTCTGCAGATCTTCTCCAAGGTCGTCTCTGTGTTCCTCTACAGTTCTTCACCCACATAGTCACATGCTAAGAGCAGCCCGGCTCCTGCTTGTCCTTCTCCCACCTTGGAATGAAATGCACATTTGGTTTAGCTTCATCTGGTCCTCTAGGCCTTGGAAAAATCTGAAAATTGTTGCATGCAACCTAACTCGGGTGTAGCTTTCTGGGCAATGAAGACGATGAGTCACCAGAAGTGTTTGTCTTTGGGTGCAATGGAATGACACACCCAGATGGATCTGGATTGACAGCCACACTGTAGGATGTTAAAAAAGCCACCTACTTAATCTTGGAAGGATCTCAGGCAAACAAGTGAGAAAGCCTTCTCTTCTTCCTCTACCTGTACAGACAGGATTGGTCAGGACCAATTAACCAAATTCTAAGGAGCTGGAGGCCAACTTGAGCCCAGTGGAAGTTGCAATTATTTTTGTACCTGTCATCCTTGCTATGGCAGAACCCGGAAAACTAAGGCTATGATTTTCTGGGAGGATGACATACACCCTCTTTCCTTTTGGGGACATCCTCCTTAATCCCTCTGTACAACAAAGAACCACAGAAGACGAGGGGAAAGGGCAGATCCTCCAACGAAGAACTCCTACATGCATGTGGCCACCATGGACACAGGAGCAGGAACAACACGAAGCCTCAGCCATAAACTGAAAGGGAGTCTATACTTCACTTGGTCTTACAACATTTTTCCTCTCCCCTTTTAAATGTAAATCATGTTTTTAAAAATGCAATTGTGTCTAAAAGGTAAAGATGCTTTCAAATTGAACTCCACTCCTGGTAACTTTATGGAATCTTCTTGGCAGCAGAATGAAGATGGCTTGCCACTGTCTTCTCCTGGGAGGTTCATGTTTAATTTTTTGGTCTAACTTACAGCTCAGGGATTCCCTGAGAGTTCCCCATCCAAGTACTAAACTGGCCTGACCTGGACTGCAAGAGAAGTCCAGCTAGGTGAGATTTATTATGGGTAGGGGCTTCAACAACCAGGAAGTTCTTTGAGAAAGCAAGTTACAAGTGTGTTTTGTAAGTACTTACTTTGAGTGGGTTGCTAAATAGATTACCTGGCTTACATACTCTGAAATAGCCTTGGAGTTTTGCAAATACAGTGGTACCTCGGGTCACGAATGCTTCTGTTCATGACCAATTCAGTTCACGAACAGCACCGTTCGCAAAATTTTGCTTCCGTTCGCGAACTCCGCATCAGGTGACGAGCAGGGTCCGCGGCCATTTTCCCTGCTGACACACGTGGTCGTGGCTTCCTGTAGGGAGCGGGACTCTCCCTCCAAACAATAACCGCCTCCCCACCCGCCTTCCTGTCCTCCACGCCTCAAGCAAGGTTAGCGTTCTCTCTCCTCATACTGTACTGTACTGTACTTTGTGTCATATTTTTGTGGTTTAAAAAAAAAATACATATGGTTCAGAACGGATTAACCGTATTTACATTGAACCTTATGGGAGAATTTGATTCGGGTCACGACCAATTCGGGTCGCGACCAGAGTCGCGGAACGAATTAAGTTCGTGACCCGAGGTACCACTGTACAGGCAAGTGTGGTGTGTTAGGTTGCCCACTCTGATGGCAATTATATTTAACCCCTTCTGATCTACTAATGTGAGTCTTAAGTCAGTATTCCCAACCTGGCACCTCCAAACACGTCAATTATGGTCCATGTTGCAACTGCATCACAACTGGAAGATCCCTGTAGAAGAGTATGAAGATCACCTTGAAGAAGGAATGCAAAAGTGGTTATGTGCACAGCACCGTAGCCCTGAAAGAGAGGAGGGGGTGAAAAAGAAACTTAGGATGACCCCACCTTGATTCACTTTGGTATAAGAGGAGAGAGAAGGAATTTCTGCCAGGCTTTCAGGACTGAGGCTAGCCCTTCAAGATAGGGCAGGAACAGGACACTGCTGAATTCTTTAACACTATTGTTAAAGGACATAATAACAGAAGCTTGAAAGGCTGAATTAATGTCTGAGCAAATCCCTGCTTCTCACTCTATTCTTTGTGTTATTAGTGGTTGTTCTTCACTAATCTTGGAGGAAATGTGGAAATTTTCTTGCACGGAAAAGTAGAAGATGTACAGACACACACAGACAATTCACCCCACTCTTATTTGAGGCGAGAGCATTTTGCTAATTCTGCAGTGTTGTTCTTGTTGTTGTTGTTATTTTCTGTCAAACAATGGCCTTGGAGTTTCCTCCAATGTTAAGAATTACAGGGGAACTTCCCTTATAATACAGGTGTGTCTTCTCATCCCCTGCCAGTGGGCTCAATGACCCACTGTAATGTTCTAATCAATTTGGCATAACATTATATATTTATGTTGGGTTTGGCCCTCATCCTAGCTTTAATGACAAACTGCACGTATCCTGGTTTCAACCCTCCCTACCCTGGAGATATGTGGAGCTCCTGTTACACACTTGGCAGATGTCTCAGTTGGGAAAGGCTGATGTATTTAGAGAGAAAAGGAAGAAGATGCTTGTATGTGGGGTGCAAAGGTACAAGATGTTGCAGCCCGGATGGTCTGGGCCCAGGGGCACTGCAAGGAGGTCAAAAATGTCACGATGGTGTCCATGACCAAAGCACAGTGCCTTTTTATGTGTGTGGCACATGCGATGGGGCAGGATTTTGGTGGTGTGACCATGACTTTTCTTACTGTTCTGGTGGATGCTCCTGTCTGGATGTGTTCAGTGCATAAATTGTGGATCACCTGGGAGTCTCATTTATGCTGTTTTGAATTCCAGCATGGAAGGAATATGAATTAAATATGGAATTAATAAGTAAAATAATCATTTTAAGGATATATATATATATACATACATACATACATACATACATACACATACACACACACACACACACACATACACACACACATTTTATTGAACTTTTTTCTTTTTTTAAAAAATAAGACACACACCTTTTCTGAATGTCTCTGAATCCTCGTTGCTTTAACAATTATGACCCATTTGTTCACATCCAAGAATTGCAAAGAGCACTGGCAGAGGGGATAATTGTGATATGCAGTGAGAAATATATTAATATTCTTCCTTCTCTCCCCCCATTTGAGTTGATAGGAATAATGTAACAACAAGATGTTAAATCAGTGCTCAGAAAAAGTGGGCGGGTGGGCTAAGATAATTAATTAATTAATTGAAACTAGCCAAAAAATTCAGACCTATTTGTGTCTTACAACATGGTGTGTTTCAAATTTCTAGCATCAGAATTTTGATGCTCTTCAAATTCTCAAATGATATGTCAAATGTGAGTTTTTGTGATGGAATGCATCTACCCAGAGGAGGGTGATGTGGGAGAGCAAAGCTATCAGGAAGGAGGGGGTGAATTCCAGCAGGGGAAAGGAGACAAGAGACAACACAGTCCGGAGCAGGAGCATAGGAAGCAAAAGAGGTCCAGGATAGCCACTCCCTTGAATCTCCCAAGGCATATCCACTAGTTGCTGTAGTATACATTTAATCTGGCAAGATTCTGTCTATATGGTGTAAGCAAATAAAGGAACTAAACTCAACTGGAATGTTTCACCATTCTTCTTGGGCTGGGCCTGACAATTTTGTATCCAACTTTGCAACTCAAGAAATGTGCACAAAAATGGATGCATGATGGAAAAAATGCACCAAAAATGCACAAAAAGTGTATATGTTGCTGGGTTCTTGGTGTTCTCTGAGCTTGATCAGTGCTGATGATGTTCCCCAGCCTAGGAATGAAATGTCTGCAGGAAAACCACCAAGCTCAGAGAATATCAAGATCCCAGTAGTTCAACCCTGGCGTATATGTATATATTCTCTACTGTTGGAAGTGTATACATTGAAAACTACATTTATTATTGATAAAATATTTGCCCCAAATGCTCATTCTAGCTAATATGCACCAAAATTAGGGTGAATATTTCTGCAGTGTTTTCTAGGCAAACCCGATAACAAGGCCAAATACAGTGGAACCTCGGTTTACGAACTTAATCCATTCCGTGACTCTGGTTGCACCCTGAATTGGTCACAACCCGAAGGAAATTTTCCCATAAGATTCAATGTAATTACCATTAATCCGTTCTGGTGTGGAGGACAGGGAGGCGGCTATTGCTTGGAGGGAGAGTCCCCCTCCCTACGACCACGTGTCAGGGGTGGAAAATGGCTGTGGACCATGTGTCAGGGGCGGAAAAATGGCTGCGGACCGTGTCACGGGAGGGAAAATGGCCGCGTATCCTGTTCGTACTCCGAGGCGGAATTCGCAAACCGAGGTAAATTTTTGCGGCTGGAGCTGGTCGTAACCCGAAAAGTTAGTTAACAGAGGCGTTTGTAACCCGAGGTACCACTGTACAAGTTGCATTTGGTAAAGAGAAAATTTTGTACATCAGATGTTCCAGCTTATGAGATACAATTATAATTAGTTTTTTTTTAAAGAAAACTGCAAATTATTTTAGACCCTCCTTGTGAAGTGTACTTGCAGACATATATGATCAGGTGGTTTTAAACCTTAATTCTTGTCTGATAAGTTGATTCTACAATTTAAAATTCCTTGATGCATTTATTTATTTTTATTATATCTGTTAACCACTAGGTTGCTATTTTCTTTGATGGAAAGGTAAATAATAATAAAAAAAAAAGGTAATTTTCTCTTAGTCCTGTTTTATATTAAATAATTAGAACTAAATGCATTTTCATAATATCCCAATTGTAACAAAGAACTCCTGTTCTGGGTATAGTAAAAGAGGTGTAATGTATCTTGACATATGACAACAACTAATTTTTGTTAGCCAACTTCAACATTTTTATTTATCATTGCCCACTCATTACATTAAAAGTGTCCAAGTATGTAAATTTAGCTATTATAATTACAACTGGTCCTCAAAAACTAGCTAAAACTGTGATTAAACCAACTAAAACAAAGTGCAGCACAATTTTATAGAGTTTTGTGCAGAGGTCCATGACACTTTATACCCAAGGCAGTGGATGAAACATTCCAGTGTAAATCTGTATCGTAATAGGAAAGCTTGTGGATAAAGCACAGAGATCTGTTCTTCACAAGCAAGGCGTTCAGAATTCTGGAGTTTCCAAGGATCCCTAGGAAAAATTTCTGTTTGAAACCCTGAGAATTAGGTGGAACGATCAGTATAAGTCAGTATAAGACAATTGTCTCTGCAGAAGATCAAAGGTTCACTTCCTGACATCTTCATCAAGAGTTGGAAATAGCCTCGAGACCATGGACAGCTGTTGCCAGTAAGTGCCAATAATCTTGAGGTAGATGAACAAATGATTTAGCTCAGGTTTTGAGGCCTCGCATGATGTCTTATGTATTTTGTAGATAAGTGATGTGATTTATTTTATAGTTAGTAAACTAATTCAGAGCTTCTTAGGGGGACGTGGTGGTGCAGCGGCTTAATGACGCTGAAAGTTGCTGGCCAGAAATGGTCGACGCTTCAGCGGTTCGAGTCCAGCCTTCACGTTAGCAGGGTGAGCTCCTGTTTCCTCCCCAGTTCCTGTAAACCCAACAGTTCGAAAACTCACGTGAGTAGATAAATGGGTACTTTCACTCCAGTGGGAGGAAAACTGCTGGCGGCGCCTTGCAAAAAGGAGTTGGGAGCAGTTGCCAGTAAGCACGAAAAACCGTGTGTGCCCAAAAAGGGCGCGAAGCAACGGAAACCCCGCCTCCTGCGCTTGCCAGCTGGGCTCTGCTCTAGGAAGGAGGCTCTGGCAAACCACTTCCGAAAACACCTTGCCTTGAAAACTGCAAGGACTCGTCCAAGCAGTCACTGCAGAGTCGGTAACGACTGAGTGCAGATTTAAAAAAAAACAAAACTAATTCAGATGTTCTTGGTTCAAAAGGTGGGCAGCCATTTCTACTTCAGGAAAGATTTTTCAATTTATTTATTTCAAAAATGTATATCCTCTTCTCTCCTCCAAAACAAACTACAGGTAGTCCCCAGTTTCAGAACGAGTTCAGTTCCCAAGGTCTGTCCTTAAGTCAAAGTTATATATAAGCTGGAACAGTATTATTGTATAATACTGTATAATAGTATTGTGTAATGAACTCGAACCAATGTGCATTTAACTCAAATCATTGTGTATTTATCGTGAATTTTGCTACAATAGGCTCTGTCCTTAACTATGGGTCATCTGTAAACTGGGCGTTCTTAACCCGGGGACTACCTGTAATCCAGAACTTTCCCTGGGCAATTTAGTAATTGAGAAAGAAAGAATTTAGGTCAGTGATCTACAGTTTCTCAATATACCATTAGATCATTAGATCTTAAGTAGAGAAATGAATCAGAAAATGTGTGCCATATAATTAATAGCAATCAGCCCATCAATAGCACTTAATTAACTACTGGAGTAGGTCAATGCAGAGGAGGGGTGGGTTTGCCATGGCTTGCAGAGTTTCAGCGAAGCTTGGAAGGAGAGCTAAGTTGTCGATCAACAAGAAAATCAGGACTTAAAGATGATCAGTTGGCACTGAGGTGTGGAACTTACACAAGGATGTAGTAGATTGTGGTGATATTTCTTGCTCTATTGCATGCCCAAGCACCATTCTCCTAAGCCAGAAAGCAAAACAGCAAGAAGGTGAGGAGCTGAAGTTCATGCTTTTTGTGCCAATAATGTTTAGGTTTAATCCCTGTGATCTCCAAATACAGTTGGTGAAGACTCCTATGAAATCTTGGGGAATTGTTTCCAGTAAATCAAGGGAAAAGTGAGCTACATGTTAAGTGATCTCATTGGTATCAGATTCCAATATTTGATTTCCAATTATTAAAAATATGCATTGTTTTGTGCCTGGATTAACTGTTGACAACTCATAGACCATCAAGCTCAATGTCAGTAATGGTGGCAGACCACCAAACCATATGCACCTTCTTCTTTGCCATTCCTGGCTTCTGCAAATGAAAACACATTTTTCAACCTAAGAACTGCACTACTTCATCAGGGTTAGCACACAGTGAACCTCCCTCCCTCCCTCCCTCCCTCCCACCCTCCCTCCCTCCCTCCCTCAGCTATCATGTCTTAAGTTTTATTTTATGTTTCCAAGTTCCCTTGGAAAAACATCTCAATACCAGTTTCACCAAATACCTTCCCTGATAGTGAGAAAAAAATTACACTGGGTTTGAAAATGAACAAAGAACAAAGTGTTGTTGGTAAGTAATTTAGGTGCATTCAATTGAAAGAGTCAGAACAATGGATATGGCAGTTTAAGATCTCTCTCCCTCTCTCTTCTGGAAAGAGCTAAGCTTGGATAGAAGAAATAGCAACACCATGCCCAAGAATCAGCTGGCAGTAGAATTCTAAGGTTTGCAGAACTGCAATGTTTTGGAGTTGGGGGAAAACCTACGGGATGGGGAAGAAAACTGAGAGCTGAGTGTGACTGTTGGAATAAAAAAAAAATCAGAAAGACAGATGGGAGGGGGAATGTCAAGGACCACCCTAAAGAAGGGCATGGCTGCAGGGCTGGAACATAAACCAGGAGCAGTTTACATGGCAATATACAGTAGCTGTTAAAACTTGAACAGATTAAGCTAGATGAATGTTCCTTTTCCTAATCTCCAGTAAGTTCTACCATTTCTCACATTTCTCACATTTCCAGCCTAGCAGAAAGTGTTGGTATGGGAGTGAAGCTATATGGATCATGGACAAGCTCTTCATTCTCCTTGGATGTGTAGTTACTCCAGCTTCCCAACTTTTGAAGGCTCCCCACATTGGGAGCTGCTTATGAGAGGTGAGGTGACTGGCTTATAATCTGCCCCATGAAAAATCTGTCCATCTACTTCACTTGTGTCCTGTTTACTTGGTGACAGGGAGCAATTGTCTCTTCTGAGGAAGTGTACTTCCCCACTGGCTGTTCCGTGACTTTCACTTCTGTCCTGAAGGCTGTCCTTACATCTTTTCCCAATGAGATAGAAAGCTTCCATGAGGCTAAGTAGGACACAAACACAGGCAGTAACAATCATGAAGAGAGTGAAGATGTTTTTCTCTGTGGGCCTGGCTATGTAGCAGTCAACGTGGTTGGGGCAAGGTGAAAGGGAGCATTTGACTAGATTAGGAAGCCTGTAGTTTGGGTACACATGGTAAAAGAGAAACAGAAACACTATGTCCACCAAAGCTTTGAAGAGAAGACTGAAGAGGTATGTCCACCATAAGCCCCCACGCTTCTTGCCTGGAGGATAACGTGGTCTGAAGTCATTTCCAAATTTCTGTATACGTTTCTTCAGTTTGGCTTCCCGATACGCTACATGCATAACAACCAACAGGGAAGGGCAGGTAACGAGGATGAGTTGCAGAGCCCAGAGTCGGATGTGAGAGATTGGAAAGTAAAGGTCATAGCAGACATTGGGACAACCCGGCTGCTCAGTGTTGCAGTCAAAGTCCTTGTGGTCATCTCCCCAGACTTTCTCTGCTGCCACTAAGTAGACTAAGAGCCGGAAGATAAAGACAACCGAGAGCCAAATACGCCCAAACGCTGTGGAGTATTTGTTCACTCCACCAAGAAGGTCTTCCAAACCCGACCAGTTCATGTTTGCTAATTTCTTTTAGCAGAGTCTGAAAAGAGAAAGCATAGTTAGAAATTTCTGATATCATTGATACTAAGTTGGTTTCCTTTAATCACATGATCTCCAGAGGGCTTGGGTTTCAACTCCCATAATATATACCCATGGAAGTGGGGTTCAGCCTGTGATTCCCCTCTTCACTCATTTTATTTGATAAGCCTGGTGTCTTTCTCACCCAAACCTACCAGATTTGATCATCCACCTTGAAAGTTCAAATGAGATAAAACAAGAAGTTATACTGTTGGAACTCTCTTCCACTTAAAATGTGTATAGATTAGCCTTCTCCAGCTGAGTACCATTCATATGAGGACTAGAAGTCCCAGAGGTCCATTGGCCATGCTGTGAAAGCCCTGGAAACTGCAAGGCAAAATACATCAGCCAGGCACTAGGTTGGAGAAGGTTCAAGCCTCAAGAACTTGTCTTTTCATTGTTGTAGTTCCTTCAAAGAATGTTTGTCATGTCAATCCATTTTAATGTGTCTATTTATTGAGTTCACTTTAACCTAATATAACCTTCCTCTAGTTTTGTTTCTTTATGTGTACTTCTTCATAGGTGTCTTCAGCAAATTGAGTTTATGTCAAAATGATGACTTGTGTATATTGATATCACAACACAAATTCCTAAGAAATAGTTGACATTGACAAATGGAATCATTTAGTACAGCTGTTATAATGGTATGTGGGAA
This sequence comes from Python bivittatus, assembly GCF_059951505.1. Classification (NCBI taxonomy): domain Eukaryota; kingdom Metazoa; phylum Chordata; class Lepidosauria; order Squamata; family Pythonidae; genus Python; species Python bivittatus. The sequence goes on along the minus strand of NW_028277055.1, from coordinate 598,983 downwards.
TGATGAAATGAAGCCAAGGGAATAGTCAGATACAAGGCAGCTTAGCCTGCAGCAAGAATGTGGATGGGGCAAGAGGCTCAAAAGGGACCCTCCCTAGTTTCTTGGGCTGTAAAGGAGATGGGGGGAGAAATGTACTTTCATACTTGCAAAATTCATTTAACATAACCTTACAATAAAGAATTAGCTCCTCAAGTTTCCTGTCTGGTCTACCTTGTAAGGTTGACAGCTACTGACTGGGATAAGTTTGGAACTGGGGAAGTTTAGAAAGCCTCATCCTGTTTATGACCTGGGCTCAACCTCCCTTTGGAGCTGAGTCCAGTCTGCAGTAGCATTGACCACTTTTGTTAACTAGCCCTATTTGCAATTCCTTGTATCTTCAAGCCAAGCAAACAAGCAAGCAAAACACTAAGGCATCCTGAACTCAGACCTAGCCCGAGTCTGACCAGGAAGGGCAGCCTTCTTATTAAAAAAAAGGAAAAAAAATCCAACTTTTTGAAATCTATACGTGCCTAAGCATTGAGAAGGAGGACTTGGATTAGTTTCCTCTGGCTAGTATTTTGAATTCTGGAGTGAAAGGCTTTCCTGCACAATTTGGGGGAAGGACTGGTGCTCCCTGAAATCATCAAAGAACCATCCAGCTGGGGTCAAAGATAAAAGTCTACAGTTAGTGAAGCAAAAGAAAGGCATGTTAGAAGCCTGGGGAAAATGAGCTTCATCAGAAACTTGCTTTGAAATGTAGGGGGGACAAGTGTAGGCATCTTAATGAGGGTTGGGAGAGTATTACACTGCTGTTGGAGCTCCCTTTTCCTCTTAAAGACCTCTTCTAGTAAGGCAAATAGACTGAGAAGGTTGAACAAAATGAATATTTGCCAGAACAGCCCAAGTCTTCAGGAACCAGGCCAAGGTGTTTCATCTTCAATCCACCTAACCAACCAAGGTTTACTCATTCATCACAGACAACACACTAAAAAGGCTGGTATTGCTACGCTGGAGGAGATGGAATTTCTATCTTAGAATTTTGTTTCTCAAAGCTTACATTCTTGGAGTTTCCCTGGCAGAGAGGGAAGGGTCTTCTTGTTTTTCAGGGAAGTACAGTTTCTTTCAGAAGGAGGGACTTATTTGGCATTGGTGGCATTCCAGGGGCTTCTTCAGAATAGGTCTGTGATACTGGGGCAAACGTTACATTATGTTTTCCATTTAATGTAAATATAAGTCCAACATGAGAGGGTTTTTTTTTATTATTGTTATTAGGGGAATGCATGTAACTCTGGAATGTTCTAACACTTGGAGACTTCCTAACATTAAGAACTGTGAAACAGTGGAACTAATGACTCAGAGAATGGTGTGGTCTCCTTCATTAGATGTGTTCAGCAGCCTCCTAGCGGGAATGTTTCAGTATGGATTCTGGCACTGTGCTGAGGGTGGGAATCCATGGTCTGGCTGGCCCCTTCCAACTCTATGATTCTACGCCATATGTAATGCCATTACTCAACATGCTATGATATTTCTACAGCTGGGCAGGAATGGCTCTGATATTCTCCACCAAATCTATGGGGGAGAAATTGGGTAGATGAGCTCCCCTAATTTCTCCAGAAGGAGAAATCCTTTTCCAAGTCGAGGTACTGTCTTCCAGTTCCTGGAAGAGGAGATACATCACACTGACTTAATATTTACATATTATTTAGCACGCACCTAAATTATACAGACTTGGTATTTCCATTCATTTTTGACGTACCTTCAGCAATGATACTGGTCAGAACCTGACCATAGGGGCCTATATCTGTGGTCAAAAGGTGCCTTCAAACAACCTCCAAACAGACAGGCACTTATCAGTATTGGAAGAAAATCCATGCCAACCAATCTGTTATGTCTGCAGTAGCTGCACACCTTGTAAAATTTCTCCTCAAGAGTGAGAGACAGGAAGATGAACCAACTGAATATTTCCTGTGCAACCACATGACCAATGAGGGCAACAGAATATTAGTAAGTCCACCTACCCAGCACCCTGGTTGGCATCTTTTCCCACCAGGGGAAAAGTAGTATGAAATGATTTATTTGAGATGGAAAATAGAAATCTGGGATCCCATCAATATCTTATTTCCACTCACTTGCTTTCTTCTAATTGCAGTCTTGAAAAGATCTCAAAAGGCAGGAAAAAGTCAAATGGACCTCTGTACACAAATTAGTTGGGTCCTCAATTTTGCCATTTTTACATCTCGTCTTTCAGATGGGCCTTTGAAGCAATCTTCCCTAAGTTGGTGCTCTGTATATGGGTTGGTATATAACTCCCATAATTCCTAGCTAGCAGGTAGTTTTAGGAAATTGTGAGAGAATGTCACATAGTCACATTGTTAGCATAACCTCAGAACTATTCTTTCTACAAATGGAGCTCTGATTTCTATTTCCATCTACTATCCATCAACTTCCATCTATTATGAATGAATATTGTGCCAAAATCTCTCTGAAAGAGAGCTCCTTTTTCTAATATTTTTCCTTAAGATGCTTGAGAATTTCTTCCAAATTTCTCTTGCTGGAGCTGACTTCCTTGTTAGCGATAGTGGAGAGTGAAACTGCTGGTGTGGTTTTTCTCACTACAGATCTTTCCACCACTTTGATGCTTTCTTGACTCCTCAGATTTCCAGTCAGGAAAAGTCCCTGGAAGTAACTCCCTAATTAGGTTTACTTTGGGGGGTTTAATTAAGTGTGGGAAGCCAGGGAGATTGTTCACTGCAAAAGACTGAAAACAGGACATTCATGCATATACTTTTGACTACTTAAGTGCACCTTACATTCCACCCACAAGATTTTCATTGGATTTTTCTTCTGTGTGGAAAGAAATTTCAGAATGTAATTCTCTTTCATCAGTTGAATGAAAACTGGTAAAGAAAAATCCCGGTGGTTTTTTGCACTTCATTATTACCTATCACTTGCTTATATAAGGACTAACTTAAAAATAAATAAAAAGGAATCTAAATCACAGCAGCTAATAAAACAATGTGGTGGGAAGGATGACTCACGATGTCTGACCCTTTAGATCAGCAAACCTGCCAACTTCTGCCATTTCAACCTTCCTACTGGGAATGAATCAAAAGAAGTGAGGCGTCTTTCCAATAAATAAATACCTCTCTGCATATAGCTTCCTGCTCTTCCTTGAATCAAGAGACAATGTAGTAAGAATAAGAAATTAATTTTGGAAAAGAAGCTTTCATTTCCACAGTCAGAAGTCAAAAAGCAGCAAAAGCAGCAGAACATGGTCCAAGTAGCAGCTGAGGTTGTGGCCTGTGATGGACAAATGAACGTTACAGGTCCTGGACAGCATTGGAGGCCAATTGGAAGCTCTCTCATTTTGCAATCCTGCTCATTAAAGTTAGTTAAAAAGGGAGAGGAAATGGAAGGAGGATTTGGCCTGAATGTGGTTTCCTCCTGATGGCCCTCTGCTAAACTGTCTTAAGCACCTAAGAAGGATTCAACATTCATCTCTCTCCTCCCTTCCTCCCTCTCTCTCTCTCTCTGTCTCAGCATTTGATTTATCAAACAGGCCATCCAAACTACTAGTCATGATGCCTTCTCAACTATTGTTCGGTTGCCTAGAGTTGGAAAGAATCTGGTGTCTTCCAAATCTTTTGGATGGATGATTCCCACAATATCTCTAACCATCATGTTGGTTGGTATTCAGGGCAGTTATCCCCCCAAAGTGGACCAGCTAGTCCTGCTGCAGAACATTTATGTAAGAAGATCTTTCTCTTTGAAACAGACAAATGGCTTGATCGTGGCATGAATGGGCAAGTAATGTAGCACATGTGATTGTACCCATTTTGAAATATCATTCTCTTCCAAAATGACATGCAACAATGACCCCTTTGGGAAACTTGCAAATAGAATAATACCCATCTGGAGTTACTGTGTAGGAGAAAAAAGATATGTACTTGAAAGAATTGCATACACATATATATATGGCATAGCTGTGTACAAAAATAGTCTGTTAGGAAAAATTGCATTCAGACATGCATCTGTCAGAGAAACCTGCAAAAGATGTAGGTAATGAAAAGCTACATATAATTACAAAGGTGGGTGTTGCCTCATTATTAAAAAATATAGAAATTTGATGGAATGAATAAATACATGGCTTACTTATGTACAAATTGGATTTAGACTGACCCACACATACCTGCTTCCATGATCCCCCAACCATAAGGCCTTGTAGTTATGATGGAAATTGTAGTCCAATATATCTGGAGTGCATCAAGTTGGGAAGGGATGTTCTATATCAAAACAATGTTACTGCTAGGTTGCCTGTGGACATCTAATCAGGCTTTTCTTATAGACCTTTTTTTTGGGGGGGGGGGGTTTAAATGAAATGACAAAGAGGCAAGCATCTTTTGAATCAGGTCATATAATCCACTCTACTTTTCCCAACAATCGTCAGCTAGATGTGATTATGGAGTTTATAAATGTGGTGACGATTGCCATATCCACTGTGCAGCCCTAACATCTTGCAAAGCATCTGTAATTGTGCAGAACAGTACAGCTGGTACTCTTAGAAATCCATGAAAATCCCTCACCCTTTATTTTTAATGGCAACTAACTGTTACAGCCCTGGCTCCAGATGGATATGGAGCATAACCATCTGAAGCATACTAAGAGGTTCCAACGCATGAGTAGAACTCAGACTCACAGCAAGAGCCACATCATAGAGGAAGTGAGGAAATTAGTTCTTATGGCCAAAACGGATGTGGTACCACCCAGTTCCAGGAAAATATATGCTGCACTTACATAAAATCAGGTTATTCCTAAGATGTGCATTCTTCCATTGGCGGTTGTTTTTCTTTTCCATTCAACTACCTGCCAGTTGATACCAATGTGTATTCTTTTCTGGGGTGCCCCACCCAGTGGAAACTTATTGTGAAGTTTTCAGGATGTCTATATGACACTGGTAGGCCTCAAATTCAGCTAGCTTTTGTATGAGAGTAGACAGTGATTCAGTCAATGATGAGATTTTCTTGCTTGCTGACTCAGGGTTTCTTTTAGCACTAGATAGAATTCACCCCCAAATTTGTGGGTAGAGAAATTGACTGGATAAGTTCTCTGTCCTTCAGACAAAGGACAAATTCTTTTCTCTGAAGGGCAGAGAAAAAACTCAGAGGGAAGGAGCAACCTTGACAGAGATGGAGAGAGGGTTGCAGAAAAAAGGACACAACAGTCACACCAATCCCTTGCTCACTTTGCTGTGACAAGTGGAAAGACTCCTCAGTCCACTCGTGAGAACTTCATTGGAATGTTCTTTTCCCCTGAAATAAATTTGAGAAGCAAATCCTCTTTCATCAACCTTGATGACGGACTGACAGAGAAACGTGCAGGCACGTTTCTCTGTCCAATATTAGTTTAACCAAGATGCTGAAATTGTAGGAAGCTGTTCTCTGGAGAACAGGGAAAAAACAACTCCAGGATTGGGGAAGTGGTGGTGGAGGAAGTTGGCATGGAGTTTTAAGGGCCATGTTCCTGTTTAGCTACCTTTTGTCTCATCAGTCAAATAAACATGGCAATCAGTCATGAGTTTTGAGAAATCAGCTCTGCTCCATGAAAAAAGCCAGGTGAGCTCCTGACTTACATTATCTTTCAGCTTTTGATGATAGTGACTTAAAGGTGGGGACAAGAGGGAAAAAAGAGTTTATACTCTGCCCTTCCACCACATTCTCCTTCACCAGACACATACGGCTCTTATACCTTCAATGCACAGTGCCTGACCAATATTACTTTAGAAATAGGTCCAGTATCAGAAAAGACTGGACATCTGCTAAGGGCCACAGTTCTATAAAGGGTCTCCTGCAAGACTTAAAGTCTCCTGTTTCTTCTGGATATCTTCCTCCTTCCTTCTCTCCTTCATGATGTCCTTTCCTGTTCCTACACCCACTGCAAAAAATGCAAGAGATATAAGGAAATGGAATACCATTATCCCCTGCTTTCCTTCTGGTTTGAAAGGTGAATTGAGCCCAGCAGAAGTGGACGAGCAAAGGAGTAGTGGTGAGAGTGGTGAGGAGGAAGAGAAGATGCACTCACTAGGGATAGGAGCTCACAGAAGCATCTTTTCCCGAGCCCCCTCTCAGAGCTGGTCCAAGACATTTGCTGCCTATGGAAAAGAACAAGATGGCACAGATTCTCTTGTTCCACAAATAGAAAATGAGAAGAATTTTAATTTCAGCTTCAGGGAGAGATTCACATTTTTTTATCATACCCAAAGATGATATACCAGTTTGGGAGCTCAGGACAGGCTATATGCCCTCATGGCTCAGTTCGCCAAAAGGAAATGGCTAGCAAGTTCAAGAGGAATAGCTGGTAAGTCCTGTTACTTACCCACAGGATCCATCACCTGGGGCAGTTGCCTCACTCTGCCTAATGGAAGGGTTGGCACAGGCAATTCCTCCTCAACTGGAACTGACACCACTCAGAAGAAAGTGATAATTAAATCATCTGGTGGGCTAGATGTTATCAGGGCCTGGATAGAAGAACTGCTCTCCACACCTTCTTTAATATCTTGGACCTGAGAACTGTACATCATTTTGGAAACTGGTTCTTCTTATAAACAAAAGTGATGTCATTGGGTTATCATTTTTCTCCATATATGGTGGGTTAGTAGTAGCTGTTTTTAAACATTTGCAGTGCACAAGGGGGTTGGGGGAGATAATATGGGTGACATGAGTTCTACCCAGTTATAAGTCAAGCAGTAACCAAGGAGAGAAGTCCTTCAAGGTTTTACATGCAGGCATAGAGATGTATATGCAAGACCCCTCTTCTCACACTGATCAGGGTTGTTGCCCGATACCTCTACACAGCATCTCTTTTGGACTTTTCTAGCAGGTTATTTTACTTAGATGCAGTGTGTGTGCAAAATTAAAAGCAAACGATGTAGGAGCTGCCCTTCTGCTTATGTCATGAATTAAAACACAATTGTTCTGTTATATAAAGTTCAAAATACTGTAACTTCTAGACCAGCCTTGCCCCAATAGGATGCCCTCCAAATGTGCTGGACTACAATTCCCAGCATATAGTATTGTATCATTTCATATCATATCATATCATATCATATCATATCATATCATATCATATCATATCATATCATATCTCGTAACGTATCATATCATATCATATCGTATCGTATCGTATCATATCATATCATATCATATCATATCATATCATATCATATCATATCATATCATATCATATCATATCATATCATATCATATCTCATATCATATCATATCATATCATATCATATAGGCTAGCCAGAATAGTACATAACCTCTCTACTTCAAAGAGGATAACATTGTTGAAAGCACGCTGGGCTTTAAAACTGTTTAATGTACACAAACTACTGTACATAAAGTTTAGAAAATAAGTGCATCTCTGAGTCTGATCTGGTAAACTTCTTGATTGATTTTTAATGTGTACAAAAAAAAAAAAGGTTAGTCTGCAAATCTCTTCCCAGCAGAAGACAGTTATGTGCAGCCACTTACCCTGCTCTGCTACACCCTATTAAAAAGATAGAAGAAACTACAAATCCCATGTCCCCCTTCTGAGAACGCTGACAAGCTTCCTATTTCTAGATGTTTTTCTCAGTCATAAATTAATTGTCTTCCCCTCTAACTGGTGAACTGTGGTGGAAAATAATGCCTCCATGGATTCTGTTGTTGTGAGGGAATCTGAACATGTGATTTCCATTCATCTCCACAAAGGCATGGATACTCAGTGGTCCATTGACCCATTGGAAGGATAAATGCCCTATGTCAGAGGATTGTGGTGGAGATGAATTCCACTTATCCTCAAGGTAAAATTTCAAGTCCAAATAAAGAGTTTAGAAGCCTTTAGTATTCTTCAGGCCTATCATATCTCTAGTTGCTCATGATTGAAGCCCCACTGATTTCAAGGGCAGCTGAATTTTGACTGCCTTAGTCTGGGTCCAACCTTGATCTCATCTCATTTGCAGCATTCCAGCACAACCAAAATGTAATTCGACTGAACTTGAGTTCCCACTGAAATCAGCGCAACTGAAACCATGATCAGTTTGTTGCTACTGATTCTAATAGGGTGTATTTTCTGGATCCAACCCAGAGTTTCTGTCTAAACTTCATTCTTAAAGGGTCCTGTTGAAAAGAAGGATAGTGTGACCATTTTAATGTGCGACCTTTCTGCTATAAATCAAATCTATTGTTTGATCTCTTCTGAAACCCTGTGACTCGCTCTTGAAATTGCCTTCACTTTAATTAACACAAAGGTGGCTAGACCCATTGTTGCTTTTAGCTTGCACTTTGCCTTCAGAGTTTCCCTGGGATCTGCTACCCCAGAATTAAGAAGAGGTGCCTAACACGTCCTTCCTCCTAAAACAGTCCCAGACTGCAGAAACTCCAAAAATATTCCAAAGTTTTTGCTAGATTCATTCAAACCCGCAGATAGCTTCCCAGATTTCTAATGCAAGCTAAGACTTTTGCCTTTCTGCCAAGTGATTCTTTTCAGCCACGCTTCATTTCAAGGATCAAATTCACCATTCAGGCTGGAGAACTTTTCCCAGAAGGGCACCTATCAGTTTTAAAAAGCTTCATCCCGTATGAGCAATATCCATATTTTCAGACACCAGTCTCAGTGCCAGGAGAACATCAGCACCTTTCTTTTTTAGCCACACAGTCATTCAAAACACTCTCGTTCCTCTCTCCTCTGCAGTGCAAAAAAGAACTTACTTGTTCTGGGAACCCTTCTCTTCTTCACAGGCCTTTTCCTGATCCCTCCATCGGCTGTACTGAAATTCCCCTTTCCAGGCTGGAAGGCCATCAAAGCGTCAGAGATCCTTTTGGCATTCGTGGAGTGAAGAGGAGGACGACAACAGGGCGGTGGAAAGGGAGGAGGAGGAGGAAGAATATCCCAGCAGGAACATTCCAGGGGTGGAGTTGCATTTCAAGACAGCTTCCTAGCACACCCCGTCTTGTTAGCTTTGCCGTAGCTGGTAGAAGCTCAGAGCTTTCCCAGTTCAGTAATAGACACACCAGCAAAGTATACAGAGCTCCGTGTGTGCCCAAGTGATTTCACCAGCATTTCTCAACAATGATGCCAGTCCTATGTGCTCAAGGTGTTACACCACCTCGGCTGTGGTGGCTGGGGAAGATGGGCATTGTAGGGTGTCAAATTCTGTGATGGGAAGTTGGGTATTAAAGGCACTGGTGATGGTGTTTTGGAGCAGGACCAGATGGCTAACTGGGGAGGCCTCCAAGCATTGCTGGGCATTATACCCAGGGCAGGGGAAGCAGGAATCATGGAGACTTCAGTTAGGAGTTTTGATGCAAGAATAAGGGACGAGTTATCTTGAAAAACAGGATAGGAACCTCCAGCCTCCTTTTCTTAGTGAGTTCCTGAAGATGGAATCATTGAAGGGCTTCTTGGATTTGTTGCAACCTCGACTGCCCTGCCATTTATGCTACCAGAAGTATCTGCAGGTTGTGGTCAAAAAAGTCAAGATGGTGGCCACAATAGTGTGGTTGAAGCTGTTCCCATTTATGTAACACACATAAAAATGGGTGGAGTTTTGATTGCACCATTGCTGCTTTGATTTTAGCTTTTTTGACCATTTTCTACATATACCCCTGCCAGCTACTAACAAACTTTTCTCCATCTGTAGATTATTTATGTTTGGAATTCCTCCTGTTAGACTCCTCAAAAGATTTCACAAATATATCTTCTCTTTTCACCACCATCTAATCCAGAGGTGCACACTCTGGGGTCCCAGAACTGTATGTGCCCTCCCAAATTTTTCGCAGCCCTGAGACGTCCAAACGTTGCTATGAAAATGCCATTTTTAACACGGGAAATGGGACATTATTAAACACCTGACTGCAGGGAAAACAGAACTGCCGCGGTGTGGCAGTTGAGGGATCAGACTAGGACTGGGGAGAGGCAGGTTCAAAGCCAGCCTTAGTAGTAGAAACTCACCCAGTGACTTGGGGCCAGTCATTTTCTCTCAGCCCAACCTATGTCACAGGATAGTTGTTTTAGAAGAAAATAAAGGGAGATCCAATTTCATGTAAGCTACCTATCACAGAATCATAGAATTGTAGAGTTGGAAGCAACCACAAGGATCATCTAGTCCAGCCCTCTCCAATGTGCAGGAAAACTAATTAAGCCATCCATGAGAGATGACTTCCAGCCTCTTCTGAGAACTTCCAGAGATGGAGACCCCCTAATTTCAAAGACTGCTCCATTGTACCATCAGGCCATTTTCCCCTTTATTTAAACAAAAGCTTAAGTAGCTGCAACTTACACCCATTATTTCTGGTCCTAATTTCTATGGCCATAGAAAATACAATAATCATACTGAGAATAGTTCATGATAATTAAATCTTAATGTCAATAAAAAGGAAGCAAACTTAACTTTTGTCCTAGTCCTCCTGCTACTTTGAGGAATGTGGTCGTTAACTTGTTATTCAAAGCCTAAGTGCAACATTCAGACTGGAAAAAATTGTATCTCCAGCCAGGTATGTTTGTGCCCTGTTTTGTATTCCAGCTGACAGACATGCCTTCCTTACAGATGAGAGGAACAATAAGAGGTTCAAGCAAACTGTTCTATCCCCTGAGCTTGCTTGCTTTATTTAATTATTTGGCTGCACCAATATGTACAACTCTTTGATTGTTCTTTACTAACTGGTGGTGGTTTCTAGAGGTCATTGGAGCAAGCTTTGTTCTCACTGGGCTTTTGTAGACTTTTGGGCTCCCTGAAATTATTTTTTTAGATAATCACCGTTAGATTGAACCCCACTGATCCCTCCCACTTGTTCCTCAATTGACCTTTTTTTGGTTACAACCCAGCTGGCATGTGAAGATTAATTTCCATCTCCAAGGAACATTGATTATGTCTCAAATTTTCATTGATATTGGTAGTCCAAGGCAGCCAATAGTTACCAAGAATAGGATAAAGAGCAGGCAAGCAAAGATGTAATTCAGGTGGTTGGTTGGCATGATTAAAGAGCTTAAATTGTTTGACTTATGAAGCCATAAAGAGCCCAGAGTTATAAGGTCTGAAGGACCACCTGCTTCAATATGATCCTGTCCAGATTGCCAGCTAAGACTATCCTCCAGGTGTCCTTACCTTTGAAGGTAGAGGGGGGCACCGAAGAAGAGAGAAAGCCAAACTTGAAAGACAGTCTTCTCTTCTTATGTTCTAACACATCCACAGGTACCATCAAAACCTGATCTCCTTTATATACTGAGCTCCCAAGCCGTGTGGGTGAGAAGCAACCTAACGTAGAGACAAAATAGAAGCAAAAACACACCTTAAACCACTTGCACGTTAGACCTGATGACCATTTTGCAGGCCTACTGCCAAAATGGAATCTCTTATGGCATGGCCAAATGGCCCTGGATGGGTTCTGCTAAGGCAGTGTTGTCCAAACTTGGCCACTTTAAGATGAGTGGAGTTCAACTCCCAGAATTCCCCAGCCAGCATGGCTGGCTGGGGAATTCTGGGAGTTGAAGTCCATTCATCTTAAAGTGGCCAAGTTTGGACAACACTGTGCTAAGGTCTACCATTCTCCATTTATTAATTGACAGGAAATTAGGAATGTTTTCAAAGAATGCACCATGAAACCATTCTGCTTTAAGCTGTGGAGGACCCTGACACGGGTGTCTCAAGAAGTTCTGAAGCCCTGCTGGGTTTCCTATCATCAGGGCAGCAGAGTGGGAGGCAAGGCAATGCTATTGTTTCCCCCCCTCCCCATCTGTGTAAGAATGAACTGCCCTGAAGTAGAAAAATACTATATGCAATCATCAAGATCCTTTTCTTTTTCTGTGTGGTGGTCAGACTGCCAGCTGCCCAGCTTAAGCAAGTAGGCACTTGCCGAACAAGGGGAAAAAAAGTTTAAAACACCTGCAAGCTTCCATGTAGGTTTCAAATGAAAGAAGTATAAAAGAATCCAAATCAGGTAGAAGCAGTTTGTACTCTAAGCCAAGTAGTAGAAAATTAAGCCATTTACTTAAGTTCTAAGCATTAAGTTAAGTAGGGATTAGAATACATATTTATGCTAGGTCGCTACAGATAGATACACGTATAGATGAAGACTTATACGCATAAAATCTTGTACATACACTTTGCACTACTCTTGTGTAGTGATAAGCAGCACTATCTTCACTAGCAGTGTATGTCTGGCCTCTTTCCTATCCATTCCCACCCTCCAACACCATCACTTTTAATGAAATTAATACAAGGGTATCTGCAGGGCATGGTAAAAAAATGTCAAGATGGCAGCTGTGATGGTATGATTGAAGCTCCACCCACTGCAGCCTCCATCTTGACTTTTTTGACCATTCCTTATGGGCAGCCCTGCATTCATATAATTGCTTTCATTGAAACGATGTTTCAATGCTCTGCTGGCCTATGACCGTAATAAAGAATTGATTTGGATGTTCAATGTACGTATGTGAGGTCCACATTAGGAAGCTGTACATCTGCTATAAATTAGCAGGCAGTTTGGAAATATTAAGATCCCTGATTCCTTAGCATACGTTGAACAATGGACATAATCCAGGAGTCTGCTACCAGATCCTTTGAACCCTTTCTCCATCTATCCTCAGAGGCTATGTCAGACATGCAAATTTCACCTACAGTCAAAACAGCTTCACTGCGAGACTTAAAGTGCTGGCTATTTCATGGCCAAAGAACTTGCAGATTGGGTGTGACTACACTACTATACTGTCAGTCTCAAATTTAGGAGATCAGTTGACTGTGAATCACTGCTGGAACAGCATTATTCTTCAAACTCTGCATCCCGCTCTTCAACTCTGCATTTCAGACTTCCTGAATCTGGACACTGCTCTGCCCACTCCTTGCATTACAGATCGTTTCTTAGCTTCTAACCCCTTGCAATGATTCCTGACTTCTCTTTGCATAATCCCGCAGCCATATGGGCCCATGATGTCCTCTGACATGCTCCTGATACATCTCCTTTCTGCTCTTCTGATTTTGGAAGGTCCACCTTAGAGAGGACAGGAGTAAGTAGGTTTCGGTGGGGCTCGGTAGGAGGTATCCAGGACTGGGTCTCATGAGAACACAAGACTGGATCAGGCCAATAGATCATCCAGTCCAGGATTCTGTGTCCTATGATGGCCAACCATGGCTGGCTGGGGAATTCTGGGAGTTGAAGTCCACTCATCTTAAAGTGGCCAAGTTTGGACAACACTGATCTAGATGGATGGTCTTCATGACGTCAGATCGCAGCAAATTCTTGATTGAACTAGGCATTGTAAAAAGCCTCCCATCGGACAATAGACTATCTGGTAGGAGGCTGCAAATGGTGATCACGTGGCCATGGGATGCTGCGACCAGGTGGGATTCGCTTAACGACGGCAACGGGGACTGCTGCAGCTGCCATTGGAAGTTGGCGTGGTCATGTGACATTGTGCTTCACGATCACATCGCTTAGCGATGGAGCTGCCAGTCCTAATTACTTTAGATAAGCAAGGGCGACCTGTACATATTGGCCCCGTAGGCCAATCACAATATGTTTCTTTCTTTTCTTTGTTTCCCCAGGAAAAATGTTACTGTACCTGACTTCTGGTACACCCTGTATATCTCCCAGAACTGACCTTTTATTGCCAATTGTGGAGCACAAACCTGAGAAGCCCTGGGGGCTATAAAACAGGACATGGGCTCTCCGAGCCCTCCCAGTAAAATAGACATTTCTCTTTCAAGGAATGCATTTTTGCATTTGATTGGGTTTAATAGACTCTGATTTATATGCCTTTTTATTTAACATATCTATATTTTTCTTAGCTTTTTTTTTTTTTTTTTTTAATGGAGCATTCCACTTCAGGGGCTGCAGCACACCCAAATCAATGAATAAATAAACAATCCAACAAATAAATAAATAAATAAATAAATAAATAAATAAATAAGGAGTTTTGCACGTGGGTTGGTTTGCTGGGAACGGGTGAGATAGGCAGCAGGTTTGCATGAAAAGGAGAACCCCTTGAGATTCTCCCCCATCCCTGGCTCGAAGGCAAGCTGACACGGGAAGAGCTGCTCCATCAATCTTTCACTGCAATTTGACACAAGTGGGGGGAAGCTAAGGCTGCAGACCCCCAGGAATATGGTTAAAAAGTCAGGGCAATCTCTCTCTCTCTCTCTCTCTCTCTCATACACACACATACACACACACGCATAGAGAGAGAGAGAGTCATGGATACGTCATCATTAAATAAATGCAAGAACTCCACACTCCAGCCAGCAGGACTCATCTGCAAGATTCTCTCCTCCCGTGAAATAATTTCTAAAGCAAATTCTCTTTCATCCAGCCAAAGGAGAATTGGTAGGGGAAAAAAAAAAAAACCAGGAGAATTTCTCTGCTCACTAGTTGAGTCACGGACACCTCCCATATGTTTGTTCCTCAGCGGCTCAGAAGAAGTTGGAACTTGTTCCTCCAGCCCCGTTCAACACATTCATCCGTGCGTATGGAAAGCCGCTGATGTTTAATTCAGATTGTATACTTAACCTTTACTGGACGCCCCAAGACAGCCCATGCAATTTATAAAACAGCGTTGATTTTTCTGGCTAAAACTGGAACACCAGAAATCCCTGAAAGGAAATATGCTTTTAATACTCCAATGACTTTTGCAAAAACAAGTAACTTCCCACCCCCCTGGCTACTTTTTAGCTTTGGCCAAAGAATATTACAAAGGTGTCACACGATTATCAAGAAAGGTAAGAAGTTAATTGGAGGCTGAAGTAAGTAAAGAGCTTCTAAATAATTAAAGCCTTTTTACATACTGGGAATGCTGGAAGAATTCACAAGATCCACAGGTCTGCTTCTGAATATATTCAAGACTTGACAGCAACAGCGGTGGTGAAACTGCATTTCCAGATCATTGGTTATGATTTTTTAAATCATGTGTAATAACTCTAGTAATGGTGGCAGATGTAGAATCTCTCTCTCTCTCTCTCTCTCAATCTCTCTCTCAATCTCTCTCTCTCTCTCATCCCTCCATTCATCCAACACATGGATGCTAAGTGATATCTGGAACTAAGAATCTGCAGATCAAATGCTCCTAAAAAGCCATTCAGTGTAACATCATTTATTAGTTTACTGAAGTATTAAATAAAATATTATTTGCTAGGACTGTGCGCACTCCGAACGCTAGAATGGATTTTTTAGCTGAAGGCTGAAAAAGCTGTTCTGCTTCTTGTTGCCCACAAGGGAAAGGGTGAAAAAAGAGTTAAGAATCCTGTTCTTTTTTTTTACGTGGGTTGGGGTTCAGAATATACAATTCGTCCTTGAGTTGTGGGCTTGCTCCAGTGGTAGCTACAGGATTGGGTCCAAACCAGCAAAAGGGGTGTTCAAAAGAGGCGGAGCTCGCTTTGTAACACTGTGTCTGCCATCTGGCTGATTTTGACACCCTCCCTGCACCCCCCCCCCATGGATGCCGTTCAAAAGTATATCTTGATGACTTGACTGTAGCGTCATGCAGCAAATGTATGAAAGGGCTATCAAGAGTGAACTTTAGGAACTCCACTGCAGGCAGTTCAGTGTTTACAACAGACCAGTGTTCACACACTGATTTGATTTGCTCATAACCTGAGGGATAGCGTGGATCTTGCAAATGGATCAAGAGAGACTTTGAACGATAGGTGCCTCAGATATGGCATCTCATTCAGAGTAATCCAAAATTTCTGGATGAATGGATGGGTGGAAAAAAAAAAGGGGGGTGGTGGTGGTGAAACTCTTAACGGATGAATAGAATCAAGTCAAGAAAAAAATGCATTGTTATAAGGGGTCTGTATGGGGAAGGGCTCTAACACGTCCAGTTGGCAGTCCCAACAGGGTTATGGGAGCTCTTTTTTACATCCATTGCATATATATCCTTAATTATTACCCTGCTTCTTATTTACCAGTTCAAACCTAGCAAGTATAGTTTCACAAGAATAAAACTAATACCATTAAATTGCATTTTGGAATGGGTGAGCTCTTCAGATATCGTTAGAGGAATTTTTTTTTAATCTGTTCAGTCATGTCCTATTCTCGGAGGCTGCCTAGACAAGTCCCTGTAGTTTTCTTGGCAAGGCTTTTCAGAAGTGGTGTGCCTGGCCCCCTTCTAAGGGCTGGGAGAAAGTCAGGTCAAGGTCACCCAGCTAGCTTCGTGCCTAAGGCAGGACTAGAACTCACAGTCTCCTGGTTTCTAGCCCGATGCCTTAACTACTACACCAAACTGACTCTCCGAGGAAAAATAAATCTTGCTTTATTGTTTATTGGGACTTTTAGATTATTGCTCCAAGACCCTTTGGGAATGTAATAACCTTATACTGGTTGTTAAACTATTTATGAGTTTCTGCAAGCCCCCAAGGCTCTCTGTCCCACCTAACTTTATTTTTTTTTCCAAAACTGCTTTTAATTAAAAATCTGAAATTAAATGGGAAGCTGGCATTCGGTAAAGCAAAGCACGAACCTCCAGCATCATATTTATTTCCAAGGATGCCTCTGAAACCCACCCTGGCTTTGCTGGTATTCTTAGAGAATAAAATGGCGAGTGACCACAGTCCTTTTCTTGGAAATCGGCCTGTGTGTCCAGAAAAAAGGCAATAGTCATGAAGAAAGGAAACAACATTCTTAGGAGCTGGAGAAGGACAGAGAGAGAGGAAATATCTTCAGAGGGTCACCTTCTGATCAGTGAATGTGTGGGGACCAGCCACCCCCAATATAACAGACGCTTTGTGAGTGTGACGAGAACATGCTTTCAATTGCAAATGGTGCCCTTTAGCCCCAAACAATTGCGTTAGTAGGCATATGTTTATCAGAAGAATTCTTCTCCCTCCCCTTTTCATCTTTCCACACACTTTGCATAAGCAATATAATCCGTCATGTTCTGCTGATCTTTTCATCCAAGGCTGCTTTGGAGTATTAGCTTTATCCCTTTCTTTTCTTGATTTCTTAATATATATTTCACCATCTATAGCCTGGGGGTTTTCTACTTGGTTACAATTACTGGAAAATATGCAGAGGAAAGAAAAGAAGCAGCAATTGATCTCCTTTTAAATAAGGCATAGTATAATCCTAACATATCCCACGATGCCATGGGAATTTTGAAAATATTCCTCGCAGGCCATCCTTTTTCATGGCCTGCCTCTGGGCCGCAGTTGGTCAGATCAAGCAACCACAATTCATGATCAAAAGAGTTGGCATCTGGTAAATCTGTAGATACCCTATGAGGTAGGGTGATCTTTCATCGCTGTTAGAGTAATCTGGCATTGTTGGGATGCTATCAAACCTAGAAAGCCTTCAAGAAGCCCAACTTGTCAAATTCAGTCTTCTCCATTATATAGTTGGATTAACTTTTGCTACCTATCCTATAAATGTATTCTTTCAATGTATTCAGGAACTCAGGTCCTGAAACAGAGAAACTGTTAGACCTCCTGTAGCCTTTTTAAAAGAGATATCAATAAAGATGCTACGGTGGTACAATCATCTACATTTTCATCTTGGGTCATTATAAAAAACAGAGAAGCCTCTCCCAGGATCTGGTTGATATTACCAGTGCCCCACTGAGAAAAGCTTTTACATCTCTTCGCTTGTGGATCGTGCCCTCAGCATATCTTGAAGGGAGATTTTTTAAAGCAGCCTGTTAAACAGTGTCCGTCCTTGTGATGTTGGTCAAGCAGAGGACTTTATTCACTATGTCCTCCATTGCCCCATTTACGATGAGATCAGGGGTACATTTTTGATGGTAGCTGAATTCCGGGGCTTGGACCTCGACTGGTTGAATTGTTTTCTTGCAAATGTGTTTCCAACTGTTAGTAGTCAGGCTGCTATTTGAGCTTTGTTGTCCTTTAATCTTAGAAAGAAATATCTAAATATCTTTACTGCAGCCCTGGCTTTATTTTGTTCTGACCTCTTTGCACATAACACTCTTTTTATTACTTTCTTTTCTTGTATGCTATGCTATATTGCTATGATCTGTGGTTACAACCATAAACGTATTTACCACCTACCTACTTAATTGGCTCTACACAAATATTTTAATGCAGAATCAAACGTGGTTTTTTTTTTTGGAAAAGTCTTCTTTCCTTGCAAAGCCCCTTCAGGTTGTTGTTTCTCACTGTATTGCCATTTCTTTTGAACTTCTTCAAGAGGTGCTTCTGAGCTGACCTGATTGCCGGAGGGGACGCTACTGTATCCTGCTACAGATCTTTCCTCTGCAGCCGTTCTGAAAAAGGCCCGTGAGTAGTTTTCTCTTTGGTCTTTAATGAAAAGTGAAAAGCCCACATCATGAAAAGTGACAGACCACTGGAGAAAGGGTTCTGTGAGGAAAGGGAAGGCTTCCGTGCCCTCCCACTTGGCCAGTTCAGTCTGCAGCAAACTGTGGAGATTCCAGATGGTGACATTTGCACGGCAGCATACCCCTGGACTGCTAGGAGGTCAAACCAGTCAATCTTAAAGGAAATCAACCCTGATTGCTCATTGGAAGGATTGATAATGAAGCTCAAGCTCAGATACTTTGGTCACCTAATGCGAAGAGAGATCTCTTTGGAGAAGACCCTGATGCTGGGAAAGGTGGAAGGCAAAAGGAGAAGGGGACGGCAGAGGATGAGATGGTTAGATAGCATCACTGAAGCAATGAGCATGAAACTGAGCAAACTCAGGGAGGCAGTGAAGGACAGGAAGGCCCGGTGCAATTTGGTTCATGGGGTCACGAAGAGTCGGACACGACTTAACGACTGAACAACATACGCATGTCTTCTCATTTATGTGCTAGGCTTGTAAGTCACTCCGATTGACGCCAATTCAATCGGAGTGACATCGAGTGTTTTCCTCCCAGATGTCTAATCCAAGTATTTACGTTGCATGATTTTGCCATCGCACACATGCCATCTTTTTTTCCCCTTTTGCCCCCCTCCCTCTCCAGACCCCAAGTTTTTCAAGCTGGGTGCTTTGCAGAACCCTAGATAGAACTCTGAGAACTTGGTGGAATCCCATGAGTGGTGAAGAGGATCAAAACAAAAAACTTCACTCAAACGCAGCCCATGTTCCATCAGTAGAGGTTTGCCTCTTCATTTGGAGGTTGAGATTTTTCTTTATGTGTTTGGCAGCCTGAATAATTTTGAAAACCTTTGCTCTAAGCCAGTGTTTCTCAACCTTGGCAACTTTAAGATGAGTGGACTTCAACTCCCAGAATTCCCCAGCCAGCATGGCTGGCTGGGGAATTCTGGGAGTTGATATCCACTCATCTTAAAGTTGCTAAGGTTGAGAAATACTGCTCTAGGCCTTGTGATGAACTAGGTGCAAGAATACCACATTACACCCAGAAGAATTTTCTTTAAATTGCTTCTCTCCTTTGAAAGAAAGTTCCAAGTCAAATTCTCATTCATCAGTTTGAATGGGAACTAGCACAAAGATCTGCAGTGGATTTTCATTTTTATTTGTTTGCATGGGACTAGAATATGCGTAGTAAATGTGGAAGCCCACGGGGTGAAAAGCTGGAGGCCCCCAAACCTCCTTTCCTAGAACGTGGTAGTTTCTGTTGTTACACCTTTCTTCCAGGGGTACCTCATCTGACATCTGCCCTTTAATTCATGGTGTGGAAGGTCCTCAGGGCTGTCTTTCCGATAATTAAAAAGTCAAAATGCAAAGAAATGAAATAATTTCAATAGTGCCATCTCCTGGCCACCTAGTGTAGAAGAGTGATGACTAAAGAGTTCAGCTCTTCCTTCTCCATTCGGGAGATAAACCTAAAATATTTATTATCACAGCCCTAAGCCAGAAGCCAAATACAGTAAAACAAGAATATACGTGCATAGAATAAAATGGTAAAAATGACATAAAAATAAGATGATAAAAATTAATACAATTGTTCAGTCACAATGAAAGATGGATAGTGCCTAAGAGAGGCATAAAATTGAGGAACTCTGGAGGAATATCTGGATCCTGGTTGGATAGAGCCTGTGGCAGATAGAAATCATGCTGTCACCTGGGAATTTTGTCAAGATGGGATGAAAACAATCCAGGATTCCCTGGAAAGAGAGCAGAAAGAAACCCAATGGCATAAAGGCTCTACTGAGCCATTCACCCATGGGCAAGTGTGCTGATACATGGGGATCTTTTTGTAGCATCCCAACCAAACCTCAGGTGGCCATGAAATAAATCAATCTCTCAGGAGATCATCAAATTTCTCTGCAAAAATAAAAGAACACGTAGAAGTCATTTGAAAGTTTCAATATTAAAATGCAAACATTCCATGTGGATAATTAGAGAACTGCCTGGATCATAGCAATGTAACAGATTGCAAATTACATTCAACCCCAAAATCCAGTATTCCAGAGAGATCATTAGAAGGTGCTGGATTGCTTAAAGAAAAAAATTCTCTGCATAAAATATTACAGTGCACAAGGAGAGAGTTTGAAATATTTGGGATGATGAGAAGGTTCTGAAATAAAAATGTCATCTTTATGGACACAGCCTGAAGAATGAATGAACTCCAAAATTCTGGACGTTGTATAGAGAGATAAAGAACTTGAAACTTAGCCCAACACAGAACACTGAAAGAGAAAACCCTGAGCAAATTCCTGGCTATTTGTTTTAATTGAAGCAAATGGGCCTCTGCTTTGACCTTCCTGGAGGTTCTACACATTCCTCAGGGATGTTGTGAGGTAGGAAAAGCCATTCTTTCCCCAAAGTTCTCCCTTTCTTCTAAAAAGACCAAACCTCTTCCATATCCCGCAAGAATGAGAGGCTGGGCTGATTTGACCAGGAGTTATCCCTCACTGTGTGTTGTGAGTCTGAATCTGAAAACATCAGTGCAGGATACAGTCACAACAATAAATGTTATCTTAATCTTCGGAGAGTTTTCAAATTGCTTTCTGCCAAGCGGAAGTTCATTCCAGACTATTTCCACACTGTAAATGTGAACTTCTATTAAAAACTCTCCAGGAATATTCGTATATATGTCCATCCACACAATTATTAGTCTGCACCATTTTGTGTTCCTTTTCATGATATATTCTTCTCTCTGTGTGTATTTGTGGGGAGAGAGCCACTTCCCCTAAATGTCCCCTTTATATGGATTTTTTTTTCCTCCAACCAAACATTTGTTCCCCACTACTTTCTCTAGCCAGCCATCTCCCAGCATTGAGGAAATAGGCTGAGATGTTACTTAGGTATGTTCTGTCCCCATAAACCCCAATGATTGTTCATTGTTCCTTTGTATTTGTATTTATTTGTCTGTCTAAAACCTTCATAATTATAATTATTATTATCAACCTCACCCCCACCATCATTATCACTAGACAAGCCCCCAAATCAAAGATTGATTGATTGATTTGATTTATATAGCTACTCCTCTCACACAAAAGACTCTGGGCAGCTTACAAGAATTAAAACACACACACAAACACCACATGTAACCCTTGGCACCCAAGGATAAACAATAACCCCAGTCACCGAAAAAACACATCAATAACAACAGAGCTCCTCTACCTACCTGACCCAAATGCTTGGGGAAAAGCCAGGTCTTCAATGTTTCGAGAAACACTAACAGAGTTAGGGCCATCCAAATCTTTGAGGTGATATGCTTCCATAACAAGTTGAAAATTTAAACCAGAAAGCAACAAGAGACTCGAACCAACAATGAAACAAGATTTTAAAAAAAACAAAAAAACCCAAGGATATCAGATGTCTAAAACAGACTTTACTTTCACTGGCTAGGGAAAATGGGGAATGAACTTCGCCATCTCTGAAAGGCGTTCGATTGGAGGAGCTGGGCTGAGGATCAAAGGGCAGGAGATGGATGGCTGTCAACGAGGAGAATATTTCAGGTTCTTGGTGCCATCATGAAATGGTCCATCTAACTGTTTGACCTAAAGCTGAGTCTCTGATATTGATCTCATTGAGGACAGACTTTGCCAAGATCAGAGGATCAGCTTTTAGACCAGATGGGAAGGAAGACGAAGCTTTCTCAGTGGTGGCACCAAGAATTATTCTCCTAACTGATACCTACCCAACTCTAGAAATAAAAGTGCAGTGTGAACTGTGGTTACTGTAGTTCAATAGATCAGGTTGGGAAACTGTTGCATGCTTCACAGTGAGCAATTTTTTTGGTAAAATTTTACACACACCTAAAATTTATCCAACCTGGTTCCCTCCTGTTGGGGAGGATTACAGTTCCATAGGCTTGAGTGGATGGCGGGAATTGTAGTGAAACTCATCTGGACAGGATCAGGGTGGAGAAAGGTAGAAGTGGATGCTGTGAGTCAAAACCTGTGACTTAGAACACCTGCAGCATGGGTCTCTGTATAAAGAAATCTGTTGACCCACCACAGAAGTCCCTGAATCAACAACTTTGATTCAGTTCTCATTGTGCGGTCCATATCATGAACTAAAAGGGCAGCCATCTCTTAGAACTGTACCTGCAAATGGAGTGAAACCACTTTGTTCCCACTCAGGAAAGATGCTGAATGACACCTTGTTGGAACTCTGCCAATAGGATATAAAAGTTGGTCAAGCAACTCCAAAGGACCAGGGGTATTTTCAGGGATGGGGGTCAAAATCTGCAAGATGGTGGCTAGAAAATCACAGGGACAGCCTTGCCCACGTTATATGTGCATATGAAAGGAGAATACTCAGTTGTGACACGTCCCCTACCATTTTGCAGATCTTTGACCCTTCTGTGGGTATCCCTGTAAAGGACTCATTGCATTCTCATGAATACCCCCTCTCTAAGGTAGCGGTAAACTGGTGTAGGCTTTCACAATCAGTATTGGTTGAGCAGTACTGGGCTTTAGGGTTTAGTGACTGTGGTCTAAACAAGAGATGTTATTATAATGTATAATATTATATTTATAATATAATTAGAAAGACCAATCAGGAGACAGGACACTTGGCTATAAAAATAGGAGCCCAGCCAGTCTCTGCTCAATCGCCTGTGGTCTGCATAGCTTGTCTCTGAAGATGCCAGCTACAGATGCCGGTGAAATGTCAGGAAATCTGTTCTCTAGACCACGATCACTAAAACCCTGAAGCCCAACACTGTCTGACAACAATAATCTTACTAAAAGCCATTGTCTGAGGCTGTTTGCTTCCTTAACCACCATTCTTCTCAAATATCTGTGCCTCTTGGATGACAAATTGGTGCTTCCTTATTGGCCACAGGGTGGTGACAGAGTGCCATCCAAATTTTTCTTCCCACAGATAAAGAGGCAATTCCAATGAAAAGCCCTCTTTTCTAAGGTCTACAATGGGAAAAAATAAATACACACTTAAGGGGTGGATTGCAGTCTAAGAATTATCCTTTCAGCACAACCCCCAATTATGATGGCTCTACCCCTCTTGCTCTTCTTTGTTCTGGGATCTGGTCTTCTTGTAATGCACCATGAGCACAGTAATAACCAGATGTTGATGATGATCATGTTTATTTCTAAACTCCCAATTATGGATTGTCTGTCATTTAATTTGGTATGCAGAAATTTAGCAGGCAGGACCTTTTCAGATAGGGAGAAGCAACAGAGAAAGCTTCAACTAGATTTTTATGTATCCACTAGCATTAAAACAGGGCTACCCTTAAGGGATTAAATTTCCAACTGAGAGGGCAAGGCAAGGCAAGGACCATACTTGGCCTTGCTATGCCTGCTTTTGGCCAGTGTTTGTGTTATAACTCATTCTTGGTGAGCAGGTAAGATGATGGAAATGACAAGGCTGTCATGAGATTTAAATAAAGGAAAAGTGACATAAAAAGAAAGTTGGAACCCAGCTGGTTTAGACTATTTTTCCCTGGTGTGCTACATTTCTGTTTGCAGGGAGATTCTCTTTCCTTACATAGCAGCAAGTGTTCAAAAGTGATATCTATCATCCAGAATATTTCAGGCCATTCTAGTGCTTCTGAATTGTATCACATTCACAAGTGATATGATCTGTTATAGAGTGAATGTCAAAATCTTTGAACTGAAGGAAGAGCTGGGGAATGTTCCCATGAACCTTGACTTCATTAAGCCTTCTCCTTCTTCTTCTTCTACTTCTTCTTCTTCTTCTTCTTCTTCTTCTTCTTCTTCTTCTTCGTCTTCTTCTTCTTCTTCTTCTTCTTCTTCTTCTTCTTCTTCTCCTCCTCCTCCTCCTCCTCCTCCTCCTCTTCCCCCCTCCTCCTCCTCCTCCTCCTCCTCCTCCTCCTTCTCCTTCTTTTGAGAAACAAAATTAACATTTGAGTAATGAAGCTGAAACAGTGTTTAATTAGCTCATTAAACAATCAGACTAATCAAATGTGAATTTTTGACTTCATTAGCTCATGGGGTCAAAGGCCCATGTGGAGCCTACCTAGAAATAGGAAGTTATGGAATAAAAGAAACAGAAAAAATGTGAATACTCACTAATAAGTCAAGCAATATCAGATCATTTGAGAAAAATTAGAGGAGTGAACTCCATGGCTTGCTTAAAAAGTGTGCATTCCACGTTCCATTGAACTTAACCAAAAACTTCCATGGATAATAATAGGTCTGGACTGTACCCAAGGTTTACTGAATCTTGAGGTTGGAAAGTTTATTTCTGTCTTCTGTGAGGTACCTTAAACTTTTGCTGCCAAATGTTTGATGAATCTTCCTCTGAAAACATATGTATTTATTTTAAAAATTCACATAGCCACCCGTCTTAAGTGCATAACTCTGGGTGGGGTGCAATACATAAAAAGACAGTATAAAAACCCATAATTTGTTAAAATGATACAGTACAAGGAAAAATTAAGCAGCTGAGGCATCACATAACAATTTCATTCAAAAACATATATTGGGTTCCCCTAAGATCCTGGTCCTAACGCTTGGGGGAAAGCCAAGTTTTAACAGCCTTCTGAAGGCCAAGAGAATTGGGACCTTCCAAATCTTGCAGGGGAGACTGTTCCATGCAACCACATTTAGACACTGATTCAGTTGTTACAGACAGGCTGCTCAAGTTGAACTCTACTGTATATTCAGAAAAATGGTACAGTACTTCCTGATCCAGCTGTCCAAAAGTACTATGCTTGAACGAGAAGTTAATCTACTAATCTGGAAGGCTTTCTTGTACAGGTAGTCCTTGCTTAATGACCACAATTGGGACCGGAATTTAGATTGCTAAGCGATGCAGTTGTTAAGTGAGTCATCATGTGACTGGACCCAATTTTACTCTTTTTTTGTGGCAGTCATTAAGCAAATCATGTGGTTCCCCACCGATGTTGCTTGCTGGAAGCCGGCTGGGAAGGTCGCAAATGGCGATCACATGACCCTGGGATGCTGCAACCGTCATAAGTTTGAGCTGGTTGCCAACTGCCCAGATTGCGATCACATGACCACGTGGGCTCTGTGACGGTCATCACTTTGGGCACCGGTTGTAAGTCACTTTCTTTAGTCCCGTCGTAACTTCGAACAGTCGCTAAACAAATGGTCGTTAAGCGATGACTACCTGTATCACATTGGCTAGCAGATAACAGATTCCATTTCCTCCAGTGTTCAAAAAAGCCCCAAACCATCCCTGCGAATGGAAACCTAGCACCTGATGGGGCCACCCTGGTGATCTTGTACTGATTCTCTTCTGGCACATTCCTTCAAGCCTAGTGAACCATGGAAAACAAATGACACAGTGTGGTCCTTTTTAAGTGGCGAATGCTGTGTGGGACTTGCTCTCAGTGGAGGACAGTGATGAAGAGAAGCATTCTAATTGCATTAAAGGCAGGGCGGGGCATTGTTGTATGATAAAACTGAGGAACGGGAGTAATCATGACTAATTAAACAGCCCGATTGCTCTAATAATGTGTTGCAACGGTTGGGGAAGAAAGAAAGAGAAATCCAGCCAGAAGCTCTCCGAAACCAATTCTGCATGTTCATTTGCAATTCCGAATGGATTTAAAAGCCAGGGCGGGAGGGAGATACAGAGGAAGGCAAAGTCATTCTAAACAGCTGTAATTTAAATTACCATGGTTTGAAGCTTGCCTCCAGGGATAAGCATGCAGTACAGCTTGAAACCGCCCCCCCGCCCCCATTTATTATTAGTTCACATTCTCCACAGCAACAGTGGGGGAAAGGTGTTGCAGGGCTGGGTTGGGTCTGATCGGCATGCAAAGCCAGGCAGAGCTTAATCACCTAGGCAGTTGCCTTGCTGGGGTGTAGCCTACAAACGGGCATAATTCTTTGGGAGGTACATTTGAAATTAACCCTGGTTGGGCAAAATAACCTCCCTCAACTGCCCTCCCCAGGGGGGTTTGCAGGGTGTGGTCAAAAAGTCAAGATAGCACCTGCAACCGTGCCATTGAAGCTCCTTCCCCTTTTTACGTGAAAACAAATAATCTGTGTTTAGGATTGGTGTTTTCCATCTCATGGCTGGGGGGGGGGGCATGATTTGGAATTGGGAGGCATCACCATCAACTCCTTACCATGGTGAGATCACTCTCTATTAACCCAAGAGTTCTCTGCCATCAACCCTTGCTGCAGGGAGAAACAGTCTATTCAACCAGTCTGACCCACTTGGCCTGAGGGACCCTGTTGGGTTTCAGAAGGAAATTGGGGTTGTTCCTGAGGCATGGTTGTCTGAAGCCTTGTTGCTGCCTGGAATAAGAAGGGATGGACAAGACTTCCTGGGATTGAATCGCCCCTGTGTGGCCTTTCTCTCTCTGTTGGTCCTGAAGAGCTCCCTGGTTCTTTAAGGAGCTTCAGAAATTGAAATGGTAGAAGAGATGTCTACAGCACCACTAGAACAAAACAAGGAGTAAATCTGATCAAATGTGGATAAGATGCTTTCTGAAGGACTACCTCGTAGTGATAAGAATGGCAAAGCACAGTTATTTTTCTGCTCTTATTTCATCCGCAGATAGATACCCCGTGGTCTTCTTTAGAGTAACTTGGTCCTCCTAGGGAAGGAAGAACTGGTAGATTATGTAAAGGCTGCTGTGTGAAAACCACTCTATGCTTCTGTCAGATAAAATTACTCAGATTTGTTCTGAGTTAGACTCTGATTGTTCAGGTCCCTTGGAAATGACTAGGCCAACCTGATGAATGTAGTTATCTGGGATGCGTTTGAACCTGTTAGTCCCAAGGAAGTGCACAGAGTTCTCAGAAGTGTAAGTGTGGCCACCTGTGTATTAGGTCCATGTCCCTTCCTTGAGGGAAGGAGTTGTTTCTCTGGCTCTTAAGGAGGTGATGTCCCCATCTCAAGAAACTTTCTGGCTCGGGAATTCTGGGAGTTGAAGTCCACTCATCTTAAAGTGGCCAAGTTTGGACAACACTGTTTTATAGGTTCCAAACATTTACCATACCATACCATTTTACATTTTATTTTCCATTTAATTCCTTGTTTTCATGTTTCTTCAAGGTGTAAGTTGCCCAGAATCACTCATAAGAATTGGTTGGCCGTATAAATCAAATCAATAAACCAACCAACCAATATACAAAGTTGTACACCAAAAATGGGAAGATTTAATATAAGAACCTGAAGGAAATCAAATGTGGATGAGCCCGAGTAAATACCAGTACCAGATAATAAGTGCTGAATGACATTCATTGGCCACAGAAGAGAACATTTAAGTTGATAGCATTGAAAACCAATGTTGTCTAGTAGGTATAGAAGGAACAGCATGGTTTTAGTAAGCAATCTGGGGACTGTTGCTCATAAGCAAATCTGGAGTGAATACTTCCCTGAATACTTTCCAGTATATTCTTAGTATATGCCAAGGCAATTACATTTTTTAAAAAAATAAGCTGTTCCCTGGTATTTAGCATGAAAAAACAAAAAAACCAAAACAAAACTACTTTAATGAAAGCTGAACATCCAGAGGATAACCTTTGAATATTTGTGCAAAGAATCTGTTTTTCCTTTCCCACCATACTCTGAATCTATAGCCTTAATTCAAAGGTTTTCATCATGTGAAAATGTGATAAATGAGGGGTGCAAAAAGATTAAATGAGAAAACCATAGGAATAACAATGCAGTTACTCAGGCAGAGTAAGGAAGGGAGATAGGTGAAGGGCATCTTCATCCCTTCATCTCCATCTCTCCATCTCTCTCTCTCTCTCTCTCTCTCTCTCTCTCTCTCTCTCTCATATTCTATCTATCTATCTATCTATCTATCTATCTATCTATCTATCTATCTATCTATCTATCTATCTATCTATCTACCTACCTACCTACCTACCTACCTACCTACCTACCTACCTATTTATTGGTGCCCATCTAATGAAGGCCTCCAGGTGACAAACAGATAAAAACAAAACAAAATTACAATCTATAACATTAAAAAAAGAGCACTCAAGGCCCCTATAAAAACTCACAAGCAACAGATACACCCGCACCCACATCAGAACTCCATTAGCACCCTGGCCTCAGGGCCTGGGGAAATAGCCAGGTCTTCATGGCCTTGCAGAAAACCAGCAGGGTCAGGATGATCTGTGTCATGGGAAAAGGTTGTTCTGCAAGACCAGCACCATGAGAGAGAAGGCATGCTTCCTAGGTCCCACCAAGTGACAGTGCTTCGCTTATGGGACCTGGAGCATGCCTACCCTGCTAGATCTAGTGGGATAGGCAGACACAATCAGGGAGGGGCAGTCTTGCAAGTAACCTGAGCCCATGCCAGGTGGGAAGTTAAAGCTGAAGACCATCTCCTTGAACTCAGAAGCCTACTGGGACCCAGTGCAGCTCACAAAGCAGTGGTGGTACATGGGTGTGCTGTGGAGTGCTCAGTAATGTCCATATTGCTCCATTCCAAATGTTCTTTAAGGGTAGACCTATGCAGAGTTTTGTCTGATGAAAATAATAATAAAGTCGTCATCATCATCATCATCATCATCATCATCATCATCATCATCATCAGGAAGGATTTTCCTGGACAACCTCATACCCAGCCCTTGACAGCTTTCCCTAATTCAATGTTCTTCAAAACTTTTGGGATTTGATTTCCCCAGATATACAGCTGGGAACTCTGGACTTAATACATCAGAAAGCACCAAGGTGGGGAAAAGTGGTCTCAGACATTCTCTGGGCACAGCAAAACACACTGTGAAAAGATGAAGGTTATTTTGGGGAAGGGCCTTCAACTTATTCCTAACCATCTGCAATGTAGATGAAGTAAGGAGGTGAGCTCCTCAAGCACAGCCTGAGAAAATAAAGCTGATTTTCTTTCTCCACTTCACCCAAGACCTACTTCTTATAGCTTTTGCCACAGCATTGCTTGACCCTTGGACCAACAGAGGAGAAAGGAATTATTAGGCACAATGGACATTTTTTAAGTGAGTGCATGGTCTAGGTGGAATACACCTTCTCCCTCTTAGTGGAAGCATCTGTCAGCCAGGTGTGGGGTCTGCTCCATGAGTAAAGAAAACTTGTGGGTGTGCCAAGACATTGACCAAAGGCTATGGAGGGCTTTCTAGATGTGTATACTTTCTCTGTCACTCCAAAGTTAAGGAAAGTTTTTACTAGAACCGTACAACTGGAATTTGTTGCCTTTTCAGCCTTCATTCAAAGGTAGGTGAGAGCAGATGGATTCTTTTCTATCGCTCACGGACATAAAAATGCAGCCTAGGAATCTCCATCCACATTGGGGTTTTGTTCCTGTTTCCTACTTTCAGATTTATTGGATTCAATGTCAGCCACATGAATTGCTATAAATTGGGGTTCAGTTTATTGAATCTGACTAAAAAGGAAATTCTTCTTGGGAATGAGCTTGGGTTTGGGCAATATCACGGACACAGACAAGTAATTTCCTGGCAACCATACAAAAATAGTTGATGCTGCTTTCTTCTGTGACTTTTTTTTCCTTTGGGTTTTAGTTTCAAGACAGACAGACAGAATATATTTCAGTCTAGTTTAAGCACTGGGGTTAATGGTCTCAGGGCCTAAACTGGGATTTGATGGTCTCATCTCTTATCCAAGTGCTAATCAGACCCTACTTAGATTTCTCAAGATAGGCCCTCGGTGTCTTGCTGGAATGCAAATGTCTTGATTATATTCACATTTTGATGGAGGGCTGATATAAAATTCAATTGTCCTAAAAAATTCTAATGCTCTATCTATTTATCTATCCATCTATCTTCCAAACTTTGGAGGAGTAGTACGCTGCTCAGAGCTGACTGATTGCAGCGGCCCATAAACCCTGCAATAACTAAACAAATAGACGCACACACAGCCACACACACTCCACACATGCACACACATCCTATCGTTTTTAAATTTGGCTTGGTACCTTTTTGTGGTAGCTCCAAGTCCGTCTCCTGCTGGCAAACATACACATGCTTGCACTTTGAAATCCTACACCCTTCTTGCCTTCCGATTCTGCCAAATTCAAACAAAGGATGATAACCATAAATCCTTCAACACACACGTTGGTAACGGAGCATTCTGGGGACATGAAACTCCATCAAAAAACCTCGTATTTCATCTCTTGAAAGATCAGCCTGACATTTGTTCTGCAGCTTAGATGACTCAGCAAAAACAGAGGATTTAATTGA
The DNA here is from genome assembly GCF_059951505.1 of Python bivittatus. NCBI lineage: Eukaryota > Metazoa > Chordata > Lepidosauria > Squamata > Pythonidae > Python > Python bivittatus. Next base: position 568,520 of record NW_028277055.1, on the reverse strand, counting down.
CTACACATTGATCATTTGCATTTATTCATTTGTAACTGGTAATAGGTTTTTCCTTCGGTTTCGCCTCCCTTCCTTCAGGTTCTGGGGGGAGAACAGAGGGATTTCATCCATTCGTTTTATTTAGCTGCCTATCTCGCACAAGCAAATCTGGGCATCGAATGGAAATATGAACACTGACATAACCATAAATAACAACACACAGAAAAATAACAATAAAATGTGACAGCCAAGACCATTAACACTAATAACAATAGCTCACAGGCTCACCTACCCTCCCCACCACCAGGCCTGGGAGAACATCCAGGTCTGAAAGATCAGCAGGATTGGGGCCAAGCTAATCTCAAGGGGAATCCACTTCCTGTCCCACCAGAAGGTACTCCTTAATAGATGGAACTTGGAGCATTTCCCTTCTGCCAGGGCTGATGGGGCAGGTAGAGACATTTAGAAAAAGGTGGTCCCTCAAATATTCTGGCCCTATACCATGTCATAGGTGACAACCAGTTGAATTGCACCTGGAACCCTTCCTTAGGCCTGGTACAGCTGAGGAGGTAATTTGGTTCTGGGCTGAACCATAAATGTTCTGGGCTATGACAGGAAACATGAGAATTATAAATGAGTGAGCAACAATGTGTAAAATGCTTAAACTAAGTTAGTGAATATACCCATTTTCTGGGTTCTTGGACTAGTCCTAACCAAACTTGAGTAGTACAGTTTGCAAAGCCTCTAAAATACTAAACTGAACCAAAGCAAACTATGGTGGGACTCATTTACATGCTATTTACTCACTTTAGTATGAAGTGTCAGTATACAGGACATTGTGTGAATTTGGCTACTGTGACCAAAATGTGAGGAACAAGTGGGATTATGGAAAAGATTGTCAAACCTGTTCCTCTAGTATCATACAGTAAAGCAAAACCTCCAAAAATCAACTGCAAAGTCTTATGTGAACTATCTTGCTAAAGGATAGACTTGACTTGTAAGCCACCTAGAGTCACTTATATAATGAGATGGACGGCATATAAATTTGATTAATAAAATAAAATAAAATAAATAAATAAGAGTCTGTGTTCTAATTCAACATTTAACTATGATATTCAAAGCAACAGATATTGACAATATGATGCTTAAGGAATGGAGGAAGATGGGTTTCCATGGGGCTTGTGAATCCGTATAAAACCTGTTCCACTTAATTGTCCATGTTTTTAAAGCAGCAAAAATGAATATAAAAATAAAAGAATCAACATGCATTTTCACTCACAGCTTTCTCCATCGCTGATTTTTTACATACTTTTTCTCAGTGAACCTAGAAGTTTGCCTCAGTCCCCTGAGAAATCTTTCCGAAGGTGTCATTCTTTATTATCTTATATTCCCAGATGCAGACATTTTAAAACAAGTTTTCGTAACATTTTTCTTAAAAACGTTCTTTTTTTTACATAAATGTGTTTTCTTTAATACTTAAAAGCTTTACTTTTAATACATAAGATACAAACGTTCTTCTTTAGCTCCATCCATCTCAAACAAATGGATCTTGGATGTGGAGTTTTGATTGGAGAGAACACCCTGTAATGTTGTCTCCAATGTCATGAAAAAGTCCACTTGGCAGATGTTGCAAAGTCCAAGATCAGCTACTTTTTACTTCCTCAACCAGTGCTGGTGTTTTCTCCATCTAGTTTTCCATCCACCCCAGCCACATACTTAGATCCCTTTGGGCTAAAGTGCTGGTGATGCAAGCCATAATTCTAGTAAAACAACATCCTTCTTTTGCATTTTACCTTCTTACCTGTAACAAGTGGAGGTCACTCAGTGGCATTGCTGCACTGTCCATTTCTTCACATCTGCCCCACATTATATTCCCCACCACGAGAAAGGAAAAGGAGGGAAATTCTTTCATAGGACTAGTGCCTTTTCTTTCTTTTTCATTTTTATTGCCCTGCTATCTGGCAGGTGCTTTGGATTGTCCCAAGTTTCAGATGTATTTGGGGCCATGTAATTCTGTTAATTTTCCTAGCATGTGTTCCTAGTGTGTTGTCCAGAATTCATTAATTTTTCATACCCTTTATGAGGACTTCTTTATTTATGCTTTGTGACCAATTCAGCAATTTGCTCTGGCCTCTCTCCTAGCTATTTCAGAAATCTTTTTTAAAAGAATAATAAAATGATACTCACACCCCTTCTGCAGCATCTAATTAAGCTGTTAGGTTGCAAGAGAATTTCTCCCACAGTCTTTCAGAAGGACTTGAATTGGGGATTTGCGATATATCACTTTAGGTCGCTCTGGGTAAAAAGGTTTCATTTAGACTTATTTTTTTTCTTCATTTCAAATATGAAAATATGAAACTCAAAGCTTTGAACTTTCCAACATGGGTGCTGTGTACTTGACTGTTGATTCATGTCCATCACCACACAATTGGTTAGAAAAGTCTAGGAAGGAATGTTACTGGAAATTGGTATGAAAGGGACTAGCTGATATGGAAATCTACTTTCCTCCCCACCCCAATTCTAAAGTTTAGATCCCCCAATGAAATGAATAGGCAATAGATCTGATGAGGGCCAAAAATGTATCTCTTCACACAACAGCTGGATTTTGCAAAGCATGTTAGACTAAGAACTGACCTATCATCCTAGCATGTTTATTTGTATGATTTATATGGCTGCCCATCTCACACAGATGACTCTGGGTGGTGTAAAAGGGTTAATAGCAGGAAAACCACAACATACGAGCCCTGGCACCCAAAGATAAAACTAGGATCACAAAAAAGTGGACATCAACAGCTCACCTAACCTGACCCAAATGCCTGGGGAAATCAGCCAAGTCTTCAGTGCCTTATGTTGTGAGAAACGGTCTCTCGTTTTAAGATATTGTTTGTTAATCCAGGTTTCAGATTTACCAGACTCTGTAAACTCAGACCATTGCTGCTATTGTGAATAACCAAGGGGCATTTGTTTCTGTGCAGCCTCTCTGCTAGTAAAATCCCAGATCTGAGTTTGCATATATACATTCCTGCAAGTGTGTGCTTTAACATGCAGGCCCAGGAAATATCCTTAATCTCTTCCTTCCTAGATTATGATAAAGTTTGAAAAAGCAGGGACAGGGAGCAAAGAATTTCTTTGCCTGAACTGGGAAAAAAGGTGACGTCGTCAAGCTGCCCCACAACTCTGTAAAAGGCTGGAATTTCCCCAGGGAGCTGGGAAACATCCAGAGACTCTGGTTTAAGATATTGCATTAACTTTTTTTTTTTTTTTGGTCTGAGTTGGAAAAGGTATTCTCTCTTATTGCTATCACTGACTACGGGGTCAGTTTGGATGAAAGAGAGAAGGTGATCCAAAGTACAAATCTGCATTTGGGATTTTTTAGTCTAGAAAGGAGGGAAATGAGAGGAGACATGACTGAGGTGTACAAAATTATGCATGGTGTGGATAAAGTGGACAAGAAGAAGCTATTTCCCCCTTCCCAAAATATTAGAATCAGAAGTTGCCCAATGAAATTGAATCTTGGAAGAATCAGGACAGGCAAAAGGAATTTTTTTTTTTACCCAGTGTTTACTCAAACTTTGGGATTTATTACCACGAGATGTGGTGCCTGCTACCATCTTGGCTGGCTTCAAAAAAGAGTTGAACCAATTGATGGAGATGCTGGGGACTGATGGCTGTTAGCTGTGATGGCAATGGGACTGCCACTGAAGGCCATCTGCTGGGAGACTAGTGGACTTCCTTGGGCATTTGGTTGGCCACTGTGAAAATAACCCGCTGGACTAGATAGGCCAGGGGTCCAATCCAGCAGGGCACTGCTTACGTTCGTATGTAAGTCATGCAAAAAAAGTTGTGCTCAAGGGGGACTTATTTACATGCTATTTATTCCCTCTCAAGCCTTTGATGGGGTACCTGAGCACCTCTTGACATGTGGTCAGGGTTTTGGAAGAGGCCCTTTATTTCTCTGCAAAGTCTCCATAAGCTAGGGAGTCCGAACTTCCCTGTCCTTTTACTTCTCCAGCAGCGATTGCCAAGAAAGGAACTCAACAGACCTAAACAGAAATGAAACACCGGATACAGGGTGTTAAGAAAAGTGAGAGTAATTATGCCAGACCTCTGTTAGCAGCTGCAGGGTAGCTGAAGAGTGCTAATTAAGGAGAGACAAAAAAAGTCTCTGTGGACAGTGAGAAATGGCAACTGGAAGGATAACAAAGAATGACATTTGGGGACATTCACAGGTCATTTCCATCACCTCTCTAAAATCAAATGCAGATTTCAACTTTTTTCTTCAAGCCAGAGCTACAGCCTTGCTCAGAGATGGGATTTTATTTTATGTTTTCTAAAATGAGCATGGGAGGAGGGATGAAGGACAACTGGCCCAGGCAACTTCTTTAGAGGCCCATGCAGGTTCCACTTTGGAGGGGCAAGTAGAAAAGATGAGGTTTATATCTCATTCCTTCCATCAGAATCTTGGACCAACATTTTGTAGCCAAATTTTGCTTAGCAGCTCTGAGTGTGTACTCTAACGTAGCAGAGTACCTACCAAATTCAGATTGCTAATTAAGAAACAACTCAGAGTTGAGGTCCAGGGTCTAGAGATGAAAAGTCGTACAGCCCAAATTAATTTCTTGACAGTATATTATCAGAGTAGTGAAATTTTCTTCTTCTCCTTTATTTTTTGTTTATTTTTAATGTTCTATGATGTTTGTGTTGTATTTGATGGGCAATAACCATAAATAATATATACTACTACTAAAACTTGCATTGGTGGGGCTGCACAAAGTTCGATGCAAAACCTCAATTTGAAGGCGAGTCTGCCAAGTCATCTCTCTGAATCAAATCCCTGGATCCCTTTAATGGGCTGAGCTGAATCGAGTGCCTTCAAATCAGTATGAACATTCAAAGGATTTTTGCACAGGCATTTTCCTCCACTCACATCTCCACACTGAGCAAACGATGATTTAGATCAGTTCTTAGATGCTTCATCCTGCCCTTCAATTCCGTACACCAGCAACGGGGAGTTTCTCCTCTGTTGAGGGCAGTATTCCTGCAGGAATAATCTGTGGATGTATCTTCAGAACAAATTTGCTATTCTATAAGTATGGTGCCAAATATTTTAAATTACTCTCTTCTTGCAACCTTACTGGTAGTTTTTGCTTTGTTCTGGGTTCTACATTCTGTTATAGGGCTCTTGGGAAGAAGGTCTTGAGTCTGAAGCCATCTGTAGCTCCTGATTGCATCAGGATATGCGGGCGATGGCTTCATCAAATGTTCTTCCACTGATGTGGAAGCAATTCAGCTAATATACTCAGGACCCTATTAATCTGCTAATATTTATAATTGTGTCTGCAGGGAATAACTTCATTTCTTCTGAGAGCTTCATTAATCATGGAATCAAACTGGCTCAGGGAGAAAATCTCACTAGAGAGGAAATAAATTTGTACAGGAGTTGGGAAGATGTAGCACAGCAACTGTCAGGCATCTCTATATTACAGTTTCCGGTGCCAGACAAAAGCTCAGAGGAAATGGATAATATCAATTGATGAGGAAATCCATCAGAAATGGAGAACCTGATGTCAGCCCTTCGAGGTGGTCCAGACAAGAAGCACAAACCATGAGTACTAACTCAACATTTATTGTAAGGTTACAGTAACAGAATATTGCAAGTCCGAAAGCCACTTTCCCCTCCCGTACTTTTACTTTCCAGAAAACTAAGGAGGATCCCTTCTGAGATGCTTCCCACACCCTTTTTCCTCCTGTGGGCTGAGATACCTTTTGCACGATGGTCATCTAGGCTGCAGCTCTTCCTTCCTGCTCCAGCCCATTACATCTGGGAAGAAATGCTTACCCTAACTTCCAGGTAGATTAGACATTTCAAGAGAGTGGGCTTCTGGATTGATTTATTAGATGTTGTAGAAAGTAAGGAAGATAACCTTGATGGAGCTAGATGGGATCCATTACCAAAGTGACAAAGGGAAAAACATCTTAAGTCTACAACAAGCAGAAAATGTTCCAAAGAGGCTCAGACAGACACCTCCCTAATTCACTTGAATATAAGAATGGGGAAGAGGTATCACATAGTTAGACTTTCAAGATTGTTGTCAGCTCCCATCAGGTAGACCCAACCAGGAATCAACTCCACAGAAAAGCTGAAACTACTTTTATTGAGACTGGCTATGGGACTTCTGGGGAAAAAATGGTGAACTGAAGATGGCTCCACTAAAAGCAGAGCCGACAACTATGGTGGAATGAAGAGCTGGCAAATAGACCAGCTTTTTGTCATTTCTCTCTGGACAAGGAGAGGATTTGAGTGCCTGACAGTTGCTCCTTGTGAGGCTACTACAAGGCAGTGGTCTCTAGCAGGTTGAGAGCTCTGGGAGATGAGGGAATAGCCATCTTGCTCAACCACATTTGGTGCCTTTAAAAGACACTAGGTTCACATACTTCCTTTTCTAATCACTTTCAGAAATTGCTTGTTAACTGTTTTTCAGCTATTAGGAATCTTTGGATCAACACGCTTTATAGCACTGGGTGAATTTCCTTCAATTTTTAGTGAAAGAAGTTTTCAATACAAGTTTAAAGACTTAATTTATTTTTTTCTGGAATAAACAGCAAAAGGGTGATTAAAATTTTGATTTTAGAAAGTCACAGATGGACAAAGGATCCAGATAAATTTGAAATAAGATTTTGGAATTAATTATAAAGAATCCTTCCCATGGGAAAGTGCTTTTGTTCTGAATTCTTAAAAAAAAAAAAAAATTTAAAAATTGGACACTAGGGAACTAGAAGGAACTAAAGATTGCAGTTAAAGGGGAAGGACACTCAAACTCAACTTATAATACAAAATGAAGCAAAATATTGGACACATTGAAGGATATTTTTGAACAATGAACCCAGAAGTTAATTTTAAGAATGTCTGCCTCTATAGAGACACTGTTTTAAAAGATGTTATGGAAGAGGAACAAGTATTACCTGACATGATTGAGACTGATTTGAAAGTGGATTTAAAAATGACAGGCTACAAGAATGACATGGAAAAAGATGTTACACCGGATATGCAAAAGAAACCAGATGATGTCTTAATAATTAAATGGTTTATACAGATAACAAACCAAGAGAGTGATCTGGATATTTTCGTATATTGGATAGAGAAAGTTAAAGTTTTGAAGAATTTTGAAGAAAGGAGAAAGGAGAAAGAAAAAAATGAAAAGAAATCAGATTCTAGAACATTATCTAGGGACTAAAGATCAAGATCGTTAAAAGTATAAGGAAGGAATATAAAGTTGGTTTATTTGATCATGGTTAAAATAGATATGTTGTTATCTCTGGTAATCCTTAATGGACTTTTGTTGACATCAGGACTGATATGATGAGGTTTTATGTATTTGTTTATAGGTAACAGAAGGGATTATTTGTTGTATTTTAAGAGAAGGTGATAAATTACTAAAATTGTTTTTACTTGTGATGAAGGGGGGAAGTCACTTCTTTACATATTTCTTTTCTTTCTTTCTTTTTACAATATCCTTTTTTCTTTCTTTTCTATTTTTCTTTCTATTCTTTTTCTTTTTTCTTTCCTGCACCTTCTATTTTTCTTTTTCTTTTTCTGTAGTTTCTATTAATTTCTATTATTGTAAATTGTAATTTTTAATAAAATTACTATTAAAAAAAGAGATTAGCTATAATAAGAGAAACTTGCAAGTCTGATTGTGCTGTACAGATTTGTAGATGACACAAAGCTGGGTGAGATAGCCCAGAGTCCAAAATAAAATTCAGAGGTTAGAAAAAGGAACTGAAAAGAACAGAATGGGATTAATCAGAGACAAATGCAAAAGTTATTCACTTTGGAAACAGAAATCAAATGCAAGGGGAATATCTGGCTTAACCATAGTTGTTTATCTTAAACAATAGTTTTTTTTCTTTGTATTAAGATATTCTTTTATTACAAGCTATGACAGACTGAAAGAGTTTCCAAAAATACGTAGTTTAACGTGACACCCCATTCACACAATCACATCATGGACACATTAGCACACTGAGGCTCTCATCACAGCCTCTCTGAGATGCCCCAGAAGGAAACTGACCCAAAGCAACGTATTATCTTTTTCTATTCTGATATATTTGTTTACTTATCCATGTCTCATGGTGGTTAGAAATTTATGAGCACATGACTTTAGAGAGCACCCTTTTACTTCTAAATTGTAAAATATTCCTATGCCAAGCATTTTTACCATTTCTGAGATCAAGTTACATAAACAAAATTATATGCCCAACTTCAGGAATGTATGTGCATTGATGTCCCCCCCAAAGCCTCCCAAAAGCTCAGGTTAGCTAGAAAACACATGATTTCATGGCCCAAACACCCTACATTTTGACTGTCTTGCTTGATTGACCTGGTGTTATCAAAAGCCAGAGGATGTCAAGTCCCTTCTGTTAAGGTAACCATTCACTTTTTCTTCCCCAAATGTTGTTTTGTGTTAATTTTGGTCTGTACATGCAAGTATTTTCCTTGGAAAATAGATTTGACCCACTAATATTTCCCACCCACTGAAGTTGCACAAGTCGTGTTTTCTGTCTCACACAATGAAGACACATGAAAGGAATGGGAGGTGTTTGGCCTTGAGAAGGCTGATATATTACAGACTGATATATCACAGCTCAAACACTTTGTCACCCTGATTTGCAAGACATGGAATATTAGGAAAAAATTCCTAAGAGCAAGAACAGCTTGACCACAGAACCAGAGAGAAAATACTTCTTTGGGTATGTCCAAGCAGAACATTGGAGAGGCATCTTGTAGAGATGCTTTCATTTGATCTTCTACTACTGAGCTGAGCTTGGCCTCTGTATTACAAATGGCCTTTTCCATATCAATTCAGTCCCTGGGAATTTCTGTGATTTAGCATAACTTCCACTGAGCAATGGAGAAGGCAGTCTTTGATTTGCTTAGCAAGCCATGCGAACCGAGATTGCTATGGCCTTATTTTGACTTCTAGCCTCTTTTATCACCTGCGCTTGAGTCTGTGTGCACAGAGGGGCTCTGCAACCTTTCTTAGGTCCCATGAAGAAGTGATGAATTGTGGCAAGTAACACCTGCCTATTCAGTCCGTGGAAATGATTGCCCTTGCCAGGAATTTTTTTAAATAAGTAGCCACCTGCCCTGAGCCTGTATTACTGATCCAAAGTGAAATTGAACCATTAGCCTGCTGGTCACGCTATTTATTTTACAGTTATCATCTCCAATCCTCTAGCAAATGTCTGCTCTGGTCTCTATTTCCTGCCCTGTGGTGCTGTTTTTGGATGGACACTAGATGGCAGCCGAACCACACTAAGCATCCTCTAGGACATGTCCTTCCTATCTCTCCAAACAATTCTGAGAGTCAGGATGACAGAGCAGAAAACGCCTATCTGCAAAGGCAGCCCACCTCTCCGTGAGGAATGCCCATCCTGACTTACAATCTGTCCTTGTCTCCAGATATCTCAATTGCAACCGGCTGAAGAGGGTGCGTGGGGCAGGCCAGCCCACTGTAATTCAGTTTGGCAGGTCAGGAGGAGCTCCACACCCTAACCACAATCACTTTGTCAGCTTTGGCATCTTGAATCAAGCCAAAATAAAACTCTGGTTGTTTTTGGAACCAAAGAGTGATACACAAAGCTGGTAGAAAAGAGTTGTAGGGATCCTGCCTTGGTTACAAGTCAGTTAGTTGTGGACAAATTCAACAATATTAGTAAAAGAAGACCAAAGAGTAGAGGATCATGACCCTTCATTTCAATTACACAATTCTAATTTATCTCAATGTTGAAGGCTAAGCTAATGGAATCCCCTGTATACATTTTTATACCAGACACATGTAAATCACATGCAGTTTGATTTGAACATCCACATTGATTCAGGAAACCAATCCAATTTGGATATCCAAATCAGTTCGGTCTGAATCTTCAAACTGGATCCATTTCAATTTGATTTGGACTTATGACCATTAAAATGCATATGCCCAGACATGGAAGGCATCCAAGTGTCCTGAATCGATTTGGAAGCATTTAATTTGAGGTAATGCATTGGTTTGAATCAAGCTATTGATCTGAGTTACTGAATGAATTCCATGCTCCAAAACAGGTTGAAACAATTCAATTGATTTGGAGCATCAAACATTTGCCTACTTCATAATGTCCCAATGCAACATTTTCCCAAAAAGCCAGTTGAGATTTCTGAATAAACTTTGCAGCTGCAGGAGAAATAATAGATTAGGAAGGCCCACTTTGTCAGTTTAGCTTCTGCTCTCCCGGAATAGAGTCCATTGAAAGTGGTTGCTGTAACAGTAATTATATAACCTTAAAATTCCCGAATGTGTTATCTGATTTTAATCCTCCTCCTTGTTTTAAGGAGAGTTTGTAAGTGCAAAGAAAATCTCAGATGCAAGGGTATGGATAAAATAATAAAAAATAATAGTGGATATCCTTAGAGTTAGTGTCTGCAAATGCATTCCAGTAATGGACTCTTTATAACAAAACTTTTTCATAGATAAGAATGAACCTTGTCTTAACCAATTTGATGGGGAGAAGTTAACAGCTGGCCAGTCAACAGCTGTAATGGTTAAATGGATGTTTTGTGGAACTGGTGAAAGACTTTCCCGTTTGCCCATATTCCTTATATGGATCAGTCTTCCTTGAGAGGTCATGTGCTCCAGGAATAAAGGGGCTTAAAACCTAACAGATATGGAAGAAGCCATGTTAAGAAAGATTAACATAGCTCAGGTCTTGCTTTAGTCAATACAGCCCTTTCATTGATGAAACCAGCCACAAAACACTGAGATGGGGAATTAACTCATGAGAAGCTTACTTTTGTTCAAGTTGAGCCTTATTCTGTGTTACTTTATTATTTTTGCCTTTCTTCAGAACATGGGATTATGATTCACATCATGCAAGTCCCTTCCTTCTCCTTCTCCTTCTCCTTCTCCTTCTCCTTCTCCTTCTCCTTCTCCTTCTCCTTCTCCTTCTCCTTCTCCTTCTCCTTCTCCTTCTCCTTCTCCTTCTCCTTCTCCTTCTCCTTCTCCTCCTCCTCCTCCTCCTCCTCCCCCCCCTCCCTGAAGTGTGGGAATATAACATTTCTAATTTCTCACCCAGTGAAAAAGTTCATGTGAGAGCTGCATTAACCATTCTTCGAGGACCTGACAGTCACTTCCCCCAAACCAGGCCCTAAGATTTTCCCTCTGTAATGCAGCTTTTCCACAGGGATGAAAATGGCAGAGATGGATGAGATTGTCATGGCCACACAGCCAGAAAGGAATCATCTTTGCAGTTTTTTCTCCTGTTTCTAACTATCACTGCTGCTTTATTTTAAAATTTTTAAAAAATCACCCTTGGCATCTCCAGGAACATCGTCCAAAAGATTCCTGCCATAAGTTCACATTCAGCAAGAAGAGCCCAAAAATCCCAGGTGCAGCCCTGGCCCATGATGGCTGATGAGGCAGATTCTGCCCTTGTCTATCATCTTCCTCTAGTGATTCTTTTGGTCATAGCTTAGTGGGGGCTGCTGGGGGGGTGGTCTTTGGAAGATGCCCTGTGGAGGACATTCCTCTACTGCCTTATTCCACATGACACAGCCCTCTTATTCTCTCTGTTGGAAAAGTAATATAGAGGAACTTCATCCTTTGTATTGCTTCATAAGGAAGGAATCTCTTTTTTAATAAGCCACAATTCCTTCCTTTTTACCAGAAGCCCAGCAGAAGCTGCAACAGTAGCTATGATCTCCTTTTCTCTCTCCCTTCTTGCCTCCTCTCTCCCTTGGCTGTCCTTCCTCCCTCACTTCCTATAATGGGCTGTGAGAATAACCTTGAGGACAGGAGGAAGGGCCTCAGCCTAGACAAAGGTCTTATAAGAAACATATGAACCCAAAGGAAGGATGGGGTTGGAGAAAGCATCTCAGAAGGGGCCTCCCTACTTTTCTGGAAAGTAAAGACAGGGGAGGGGGGACGCCATTTCAGACTTGCAAGAATCCGTTATGGTAACCTTACAATAAAGGTCATATTAGTACTCATGGTTTTGGTTTCCTGTCTGGACTACCTCAAAGACTTGACATTTCCTTCCCTCTCCCTGTCCATCCTCCCTCCCCCCCTTTTCAAACTTTGAAACTGCAGCATTCTGGAAAATGAATGATAGCGACTGCACCATGGTGTCCCAAAGCAGCACTTCTGTTCCATAAGAAGTTTGAAAAGAGTAGTATGGGATCCCCTGGTTTGTAGAAGCACTAAACCTACTGATCAAGTCTTCTGTTGCCACTGCGGAAGCTTTGTATGGCAAATGCCGGAGTGTTTGGTGATGCTCCAGCTGGAAACAACAGCTGGAATTTCTGAAAGCATGAGCCTACCTGTGGGAAGGTATGTATGTATGTATGCAATTTATATGTCCTCCCATTTCATTCTCATGACCCTGGGAGGTTAGCAGAACATTGCAAACCAATGCAGAGATCCAAAAATAAAAAATTAAAAAGAACAGAACAAGAACAAAACCACTGAAACAATATGCAATATACAATACGTGAGGTAGATTTTTGGCTCTTCCCATTTTCCCTGGGTCGGTTCTTAAAAGCAACTTCCTTGCAAAGCCAGAACAAAATGACTGCATGGAGATAAGTTTCTACCCTTGCTCCAGTTTTCAACACTTGGGTATATCTGCAAACTATACTTGATGGGTTGCCACAATATTGTTCCAAGGAATTCTGAGGAAAAGGCAGTTGTTGTGGTACCATGAAATTGGTAGTGGTGCTGGCAAGGAACAGGGTGGAATTTTGTTCCCCATCTACTTGGTGCTCCACAATTTCAAAACGAACATTCCCAGTTGAGGATTTCTGACTCATTTCCAGGCTGGATGAACCTATATTCCAACTGGGGTGAGCTATCGGTCAATTTTGCTTGCAGACAGGAGCTTTACAGTCCCCAAGATCTCCAGGAGGGATTGCAAAGCATCTATTTTGGAAATGTTCTAATTGGAATGTCCAAGAATCAAACTTCATGCCAAAGTTGAATTCTGTCCATGAGTTATGAAAGCAGGGGAGAAAGAAGGGTGACAGTTACGTTTTGTTCAAAACAAAATCCAAGTGAACACACCAGTTTGTTCCCTACATTTTACAGGAATGCAAAGAATGAATACAAGTTTCAGGAACTTTTTCATTTATTTGCATGTCTTTAAAAGTACAAGTGGTCAGGACCAGTTCTGCCATTAGCACAACAGAGTAGCAAATTGGGACCATGACCTCCATGAGAACTCATTGACCAAGAGTAGGTCTTCTGTGGCACACAGCTCTCCGGAGTGGCTGGCCCTCCTGACTTGCCTATCTATATGCATTTGTCAGAATGATGGCTACAGGGTGCCAACTGGCTGACCTCCTAATGGGTGGCTAATGACGCTACAATGCTACTGTTGCTGAAAAACAGGGGTAAAGGAGGGAGCATGCATGGGAATAATGGGGAGGCTGTAAGTTCTCTTGGGTTGCTTCTCCAAATGCATGACCATGCTCTACATCAGCTGAGATGGAAACCTGATGATACTCTGCTATGATCTTTTGGTTTCCTGCCTTTTTGTTGAGGCCTATTGGATTGTTCTGTGACCACAAGTCCTCTGTTGGCCTATTAGTTCAGAGGCACATTGCTAGGGATGAGCTGGCCTGGCAGGAACCTGCAGTTCCTAGGCTAGTGAGAACTGTTCTATCCTTAAACCCTAGCTGCCTTCTGTGACCTTGAAGAGAATGTCCAAATATCCATTGGCGTAGAAAGGCAGGAAGAAGCAAACAAACAAACCTGGACTTGAAACTCGGAGACACGGACATATAGATGGGCTCTGATTGCTGATAGGCAGATCTTCTGTTGAAGCTGGCTTCTTTTTTGTCTGCAATAAAGGATCAACCCCAGCTGAGTCATATCCGAGAGTCAGCTACAACTTAACCAATTCCAGAATAAGGAGTTGTGGCTGGAGAGCCTTGACTGACAGCTGTGATAGGCTGAAGCATGACAGCCATGAAGCTTTTTTTCTTTCTTTCCCAGCTGACTCCTGTTTTCAGATTGTGCATTTATCACTCGTACTTGCCCATCTCTCCTTTTAACAGAAACCAGGCAGGGAAGAAGAAAGGGAGAGGGGAGGATGGGAAAAGAGGCCCTTGAGAAAATCTGGTTCTGTGCAAGAAGATGTGATTGCCCGATCATGGCCAAGACTGATCCCCTCACCCCCATGGTCTTGTCTTGAGAGAGGGGAGAGAATCTGGATCTTGTTGGGCAAGGCAAGAATAGTCTAGCTGTGCTATGAAGAAGGAGAGCCTCAGAAGAAGAAGGAAGCCACTGCCAGCAATCTAGCCTCGTGGGTGTTCCTTCCTGAAACAAATCTGTCAAAATTGTCATGTCTGAAACAAAACTCATCCCACACACCCCACCAATGGAAACAAGGCCTATTCTGTCCCTCCGAAGTAAAAGCTTCCCCATAAAACTGTTGCTCTAAAAGGAACATGTCAGTTTAATTTGCAATTTAATTTATGGAGGGCTCATAAGAATGAGAAGACTTGTCCTTCTGCTGCCCTGATGTTTCTCAATTTGGTGTCTCTGTTCTCCACTCTATTGTGGCCTTCCAGCTGCATTTAGATGAAAACTCTGGGGATTTCCAGCCAGCATGGACTGTGGAAATTTCTGGGTATACTAGTCCCAGCACATCTGGAAAATGCCAGCTTCCCACTTTGAAAAAATGAAGCAAAATGACATTGCTAAACCACAGTTTACTTCATCTTAGTTTGTAGAGCAAGGTATAGTTGGCAGTGCTCACCCACACGAGGAACCAAACTGAACAAGCCTGGCCTTCTGATAGTGTAACCTCTGTTCATTTCAACCATGTCACGGGGTAGCCATCAATATACTGAATAAAATGAAATTAAAAAGTCAGCTTCCGTCAGCCTTGTGAAGTAGTTCAGGCAAGAAGCACACCCAGGAGTACTTACAATCTTTATTGTAAGGCTATATTAACAGAATCTTGCGAGTCTGAAAGTACAGTCCCAGAAACTAGGGATGGTCCCTTCTGAGACATTTGCCATGCCCCCATTCATTCTGTGGGCTCAGCTGCCTCTTATCTGGCCATTGCTTCCTCTGCAGCCTACTCCTGTCTCCCAAGGTCATCCCCACATACTATTACAAGCAGCTATAAATATACCGAATAAAATGAAATTAAAAAGTCAGCTTCAATAGTTGCTCTAGTGTCTAGATATCCCAGGGTTTTTAGCAATCTTGGATTCCAGTGAAATGCTTTCTTGATTTGTCTGTAGCTTATACAAAGCTGGAAGAGTACATATTTTTCCAGCATGTCATATTTCCATAATACAGGTCAAACCTTGAGGCAATTCCATTGTTAAGGGTAATACACCTGCTTCTCATTCAAACATCTTCTCGCCCTCCAGCCCCCATGGCTGACATTTTTCTTCTAATCTGATTGTCTCTGGAGTTCCTCTTATCCCTCAGAGGCTTTTACAAAATAGGATGTCACCACCAACAACCTGCATTTGTTTTCTTTTCATTTCCTTTTAGTGTCCTCCTGTCAAGTTAGGTTTGACTGAAAATAAAAAACCTGGGTTAATGTTATCTTGCATCTCAATGTCACTACTCAAGGTTTTTTACTACATCAATTAAATCTCCAATCTCAGCCTAGCTTTTCATTTCATTTTTTTTTTTATCCCTAAAGCAAGAACCATAACTCAGAGCATTTAATTCCCTGGATAATCTTTTCTTTTTCTTTTGCTCAGCGGAAGACAATAATTTCTTTCTTTTCTTCCCTCCGTTCTATTTTTTGAGGAATTACAACCAGTTGAGGAGAAGCACTAAATCTGTTTAATAAAAAATGCTGCATAAATAGGGAACTCCAGATAGACATCAACCAAAAAGCTGATTACCACGTGCAGTTACATGTTACTACTATTTCCTTTCCCTTCAATTTTATTATATTTTACTGAAGGTCTTGGCTCCCTACCAAACTTACCTTTACTAATGAGTAGTAATACAAACAAATCCCAACACAATTTTCTCTGGAAACAGTTTCCATTCCCAGAGGAGTCCAAGATAGGAAGAACAGGAGCTGCAAGAAAAGTCCTCCTAGAATTTGTCTTTCCATCAAGGAAAAAAAAAATTGGTGTCAGGACTGAAGATTTGGAATTATATTTTGGAAGCTGGAAAAGATGGACAAGGGGTCTATTCAAGCTTAAAAAGCTGGATACTCCTGGACAGAGCTCCCTCTGGTCCATGGTGCTTCATGGAATGACTATGTAACCACAAGGTAAGCAGACAAGGCTTTTTAAGGGTTCAGCAATGGTTGAAGAGGTCCCTTAGCTATCTCGTAGAAATAAGAAGTGTAGCATGTCCACTTCTCTAAATCGGGTTTAGAAAGGAACAAGAAAAATGTAGAGGAACAAAGCTAGACATAAAAACTACCTAACCAAAGCAAAGAGTAGAATGAAGGTGAGGTTTCAGCATCTGCACATTTTCTACTGACTATCAGCAAAGCCCATATTTGCTCCAGAAAACTGATGGTTCCAGCTATCATTGGAATGATCAAGATTCTTATTCATGATGTGATGCTTTAGCAAACAATGGGTATATGACCTTCTCCCCAAGTCCCAGAAGAAAAAGAGACCACCAAGGGAAGAGGCTGAGGAGGAAGAGAACTCCAGGCATCTTCATTATTGGAAGAAAAACCAAGAAAACATGGGAAGAGGGCATTAGGGTCCAGTGAAGCTCTGTCTTCTCTGTAGTTGAACTCAGGGAATGAAGAAATCAGTTGCACAGTGGAGAAGACAGAAGGAAGACCATTGATTCCACCAATGACATCACCAAAATATGGTACGGCTTGGTGCATATATGCTTGAAGGTCTCTGTGTCGTGTGATAATTTGCAGACTTGTAAATCTTTTTTTTTTTTAATAAATTTTTTTATTTTTTACAACAAACACAAAACATGCATAAACAAACAAGAACATAGAAAAGCATAAAAAAAAATCTTCCATTTTATACCGTGTGTCAACCAGTTACCAACTCGTTGGTGCCCCTTTCCAGACTTGTAAATCTTGATGCCCCCCGAAAATTGGTACAAGCTGTCTGTAATTTGTTGAGATTAGGTGTTTGGCACCACTGAGGAGCTTTGTGTCACCCCAACTGCCTCCTTCAGCACATCCAGTAGCCAGAAGATACTTCTGCATGTACATGCTTGAGTATGTGGCTGGAGCAATGCGAAGTGGAGTTATGCAGAAGATATAGAAGGGAGCATATGTTGCTTTGTGATGCAGCTGTGAAGGGGGCTTCTTTCAGAGCTTTACTAGGATATATGTTACGTGCCATGTCAATGCTTCTTGATAGCAAAATGCCACTGGCCTTGAACACCAGGTGTAAATAATGGCCAGGGGGACTATGCCCATCTTGGACCAAGAAGCAGTGGCAACAGTGATTCATTCCCTTATAATCTTATGACTGGAATACTGCAACACTCTTCATATGGGATTGCCTTTGAAGATGACTGGGAAGCTGTTCCAAACATGGCAGCATCACCAGCATAGAATGACACCTATGTTATGGTTGCTACACTGGCTGCCACTAAGCTGTGGGCAAAATTCAAGGAGCTGGCTATTACCCATAAAGGCTTATAGGGCATGGCCCAAGGTGACTTCAGGGACCAAGAGAAGGGCTACTGAAGATTCCACCACGCATGAGATGAGGGGAACAGGAGTCAGAAGACAGGCCCTCTCAGTTGCACCCCCTACATGATGGAATGCATTTTTCCCAGAGATTTCTTTGGTGCCTTCACTCCTGTCCTTTCAGAAAGTGCTCAAAGTTATTTGTCTAAACTGGGGTTTTAACCGTGTTACTGCCTAAGGAAGATGAAGGGTTACCGTATGAACTGTTTGATTACGTTTGGTATTCTACTCAGGTTGCGCTTTAAGAGTCTTGTGAATCACCCTGAACTGTGTGATTGCGGTAGTATAAAAATGGTGTTAAACAAACAAATAATATGTGCATTAATTAAACGTGTAGTGTTTCTGCATATATTTACATTGATAAAACATTACATAGAAAGCCTTTTGGTTTACCTTATAGTCAATGGTTGTGTACTGCATTGTGTAAATGCAGAAAATTCCATGTGTGCATTGATAAAATACTGCAAAGGACAGAGAGTGAGAGAAAGAAGGAGGCAAGGAGGTAGAGATATAAGTGAACCGAGCAACTGAAAAATTGTAGCATAGTGTTGAGTGGAAAAGCTGCAAATAAAAACAAAATGGTCCTCTGAAGAACTCCAAACGCATCAATAATGTTTGAAGAGTGAGAGGAAGATGTTTTAGAAGCATTCCTACCTCTCCTTTCAAGACTCAGAACCAAACATAATCCACCATGGCTGGAAGTAATGTTTAGCCTGGTGCTCTTGTGCTCACCCGAACAATATTATTCAGATTCCTTTCTTTTTGCTCAAGGAATAAATTGTCAGGAGAGAGATACTGTACAGCTTCCTAGATAATCAGCCAATCATTTTCTGGGTTCAGAGAAACATGGAGGAGGATGAAAAGTGACCTTCCCTGATCCCAAGTGTACTGAGGGTCCTGTAGGGTCTTTGGCTTTGGACGCCTCTTACTTGGTAGCTGTTCACCACTCCTGCCTTCACTTTCACTTTCACTTTCACTTTCTCTTCTATCTATTCTGATTAAACACAGAATTCTTTCTTTATCCAGTCCTCAAAACCTCCTGATCCACAGGCACCTTGACACCAGATACTCTATAACTGGCTCTCAGCAAATATCGGTGAACTCGGCATGGTGGAGGGAGAGGAGAAATGCACCTTTTTGACACACATGGTGGGAATGGATTCCATCAAGAGTGCAGAAAACAACATCTTGGCTTGTTGATTGGTTTGTTTATTTAATGTTTTAAACCACCCAATAGTCACATTTTCTGGGTGGTTTACAATAAAGCACACTAAAAACAACAATTGCATAAGAACATATACAAAATTGCAAAATAAAAACAGCGTGCACACTAGGCAGCAGTTAGGAGGTCATTCAAAATCTAAAACAGTATGAAATCGGATACAACTAACAGCCCATTAAAAGCCAGGGAAAACAGAAAGGTCTTCATCAGGTGCTGCAATGATGTTATTGGGGGGTATCATTTGAGCCTCATTGGGAAGGTAATTTTATAAATGGGGTGCTACCATAGAAAAAAGTGCTCCCCCTTGTAGAGGCTTACCTCATCTCCTTTGGAGGTGGACCTCATTAGATGATCTCAAGATGCAGGTAGGTACATACGGGAGAAGGTACTTGTTCAGACAACCTGGTCCTAAGCTATTTAGGGCTTTAAAGGTAAAAGCCATCACTTTGAATTAGGTCCAGAAATGGACTGGCAGCCCATGTAGATGGCAAAGAAGTGGCATAATATTTTCGTATTGGCCAGTCCCAGTGAATAGTCTAGCCACTCTATGTTGAAGAAAGTAAAGTTTCCAGACTTTTTTTCAAAGGCAGCCCCACATACAATGTATTGCAATGAACTAACTGGGAAATTACCAGAGCATGAATAACTGTGGCAAGGCTGCCTCTGTCCAGTAAGGTCACAGTTAGTAAATCATCTGAAGCTGATAAAAGGTACTCCATGACTTCAAGGCCACCTGGGCCTCTAGTGACACTGATGGATGTAGTATCACCCTCCAAACTGTGAACCTGTTCCTATAGGGTTGCATATGGAGCACTGGTAGGGTACCACAGGTAGACCATCCACAAAGAGTTTTTCCATCTGGCCTGAACTGGGTTTCAGTGCATTAGCCCTCATCCAGTCCATTACCCTGCCCAAGCACTGGTCGAGAATGCCAACTGCCTTACCTGTGTTAGATGAAAAGCAGAGGTAGAGCTGGCTGTCATCTCTCTATGGATGGCACTTCAGCCCACATCCTGGTAAACCTCTCACAGTGGTTTCATGTGAATGTTAAACAGCATATGGGATAAAATGGAGCCTTGAGGGTCTCCATGACCCAATTACCATGAGGCAGAAGAGTAATCCTCCAGCACCAACTTCTGCAAATGGCCATACAGGTAGGAATAGAACAACCATAGTACAGTACTCCCACATCTCCAGATGGACACATGTTTGATGGTATTAAACGTCTCTGAGAGGCCTAGGAGAAATACCATGTTCAAACTCCCCTCATCTTTTTCCTGGCAGAGGTCATCTCACAGGGTGACCAAGGCAATTTCTGTTCCATAGCCAGGGCTGAAATCAAATTGAAATGAATGTACAAAATCAGTTTCATCCAGGAGAGATGATTGACCAACACTTGCTCAAGCACCTTGTCAAGGAAGGGAATATTGATCACTGGGCTATAGTTGTTTCATCCTCGGGGTCCAGATTTGGCTTCTTCAGGACCAGCCTGATCAGTGACACTTTTAAAGAGGCAGGAACCACTCCCTCTCTCAGTTAGGTATTTATGACCTCCTCGACCCAGCCAGGCAGCCCCTCCCTACCACATTTAATAATCTAAGAAGGCAAGGGTGGAGAACACAAGTGGTAGACCGAACATGTCCAAGAATCTTGTCCATCTCATCAGGCCTCAGCAACTGAAACTCATCCAATAGATCAGGACAGGAAGGTGCTCTGGACACTTCCGCTTCTAGAATTGCATTGACTGAAGAGGCTAAGTCATGATAGATACAAGCACCTTTATCTTCAAAGTGTCTCACAATTTTTCACAAAGAGAAGCCACAATGGAGGTAGAGAAGAAAAATTGCTGTCCACACAGCCACCAAGAAGCCCCGATAATAGACTTTAAGCTATATTTGATTGCATTTGGCATGACCTGAGTTCTAGCTGTGGCCCACTTGCTTTATGGCCCTCAGCTCAGATGTATACGAAGATCCTGCTTGGTCTCTGCAAGCAGGGAGAGATTGTTTTGTCAGGATTTTCATTCTCATGGGAAAGGATACATCCTGTTATCTTTACAACAATAACAAATAATATTTTGGCTACAGAGATCATGTGAAAAACACCTGTTATTGTGTGTTGTGTATTGTGCTATTTACTGCCACCTTTTGATGTGTGTATGCTAGGTACCCAGTGGGGGTGGCATAGAGCTATAATACAAGGGGAGGAAAATGTTCAGTCTCTCTGAGTAGTTGTTAGTTGTTTTAGTGTTAGCCACTATGTAGGTTTTATGGGCTACGTAGTTGTAACAAAGTACCAAGTAGTGTACCTCTTCTCTAAGAGTTTGTAGCTAGAGATTCTGTTAAGCGTGTGTTGCTAATAAGTCTTGGATGCTACAATTAAATGAGAAGATGTGTTTTTCTTTATATTTTGTATGATATTTGCATTTTATGGAATTTTGCATTTTTATCAATAAACACCAGTTAGTATATATTTTCTGACTGGATTTCTTTAGGAAACAAGAAATGGACATTGCATTGTGTTTGCTTTCATAGCTAATATTTTCCTGGAGTTTTTGCTGCGCTCTGCACAAACAGGAGTGTTTGTGATTATCACTCTGCCTGACATGTTTAGGAATGATCATATTAACCACCCAGATTCTACAGAGCAATCAGGGTGTTGACAAGAGTGTCAGCCATACAAGCAGGAAATTCCCCCCGTTTTCTCTGGAATCTCTCTGGAATCTCTCTGGAATCTCTCTGGAATCTAGAAGAGAGCCAGTTTGGTCTAGTGGAGAAGGCTCCAGGCTAGAAACCTGGGGACTGTGAGCTCTAATCCCACCTTAGGCATGAGGCTGGCTGGGTGACTTTGGGCCAGTCAATCTCTCTCAGCCCTAGGAAGAAGGCAATGATTTATTTATGATTGAGAGCCAGTTGGGTCTAGTGGTGAAGGCACGAGGCTAGAAAGCAGGAGACTGAGTTCCAGTCCTGCCTTAGGCACGAAAGCCGGCTGGATAACTTTGGGCCAGTTCCTCTCTCTCAGCCCAACTCACTTCACAATGTTGTTGTGGGGAAAATAGGAGGAGGAAGGAGTATTAGGTATGTTCACCACCTTGAGTTATTTATAAAAATAATAAAGGCGGGATACAAAAAATCTAAATCTAAATCAATCAATCAATCTAGAAGAATCTATTAGTCTCTGGGGGTGGATCATCTTAATAGGTCCCCCACCTTTGGCTAGCTTGCAGGCATGACAGAGATGCAACTGACTGAAGGAAAAAAACCACCATAGAAAACTCCCATAATGAAACTACTCAACCTTCGAGTTCATAAATCTGGGCAAAAGGCTCTCTTATATGATTTAATCTGTGGCATCAATAGATGGCAATGTGTGGAGGTTCCAGGGAAGTTTTTGTATTTCTCATGATTTCTTACCCCATTAGCTCAGAAAAAATGTATTTTTGAAATGGATTTATTTGGCACCAATGGGATTCCCAGCAGTCCTTGAGCAAGCTCGCCTTCAGATTGGCACCAAGGGTCAAAGAATATTTCATCAGTGATTTTTCATAGCAGAGAGGGAAATTATTAAATATATGAAAGGTAATCACATTAGCCCCTTTTAATTTTAATTCAATTTAAAGGTAAATGAAATCAAATTAAGTTTTATGTCCTGGCCTCAACCACTACTTTTTGAAGGCGGTTTCCCTCATGCTCCTTAAAAGCCAAGTAGAGGATCTGGTCTTTTAATAATTGCAGACCTTTGCCCTGTGGCAATCCATTTTAATATTTGGTAAATTAGGCATTGGATAATAGACCCACCAATAATCATCTATTCACATTTCATAGATTGTAAGGTTCAATCTCTTGTAAGAATCCATATCTAATTCTCCAATAAAGAGATGCCAGTTACCTTGAAGTTCTCAAGTTTAAGTTGTTTTGGATCACATTTCACATTAGAAATGAATTTAAGGTTTGAATTCATAGTCTGCCATTCAAAATCAGCACTTGCCATTTTAATTCCCAGATAATGGTGTCATTCTAGGCCTTGGGGAAATAGCAGCCTCCAGGACAAATAGCACTTGATGGTGGGGGTTGGGGTGAGAAGTCAATTTTCCTCATGATGCTCCTGATTGATGCAACACTAGGGCATGCTGGGTAACATGAAGAAGCTAGAAGAGAAGCTCTGCTGTTTCCATTGTGGACAACAGTGAAAAAAAGGAAGGAAGGAAGGAAGGAAGGAAGGAAGGAAGGAAGGAAGGAAGGAAGGAAGGAAGGAAATTGCCTGTGTGTGTGCATACACGTTGGACAGCCATTTCTCAGATATGGTCTGAGTTGGACTACAGACCTCCAAGTTACTTTCCAGTCCTATGATGAATATGAATGACCAGGGTCAACTGCACACTTTTTTGAACTGACAGCACATTTGGGCAGCATACTGTGACTACACTCCCAAAATTAGGGAGGATTTAAAATAAAGAAATAGGTTGGACCAGGATAAAATCTAATTTTTACCTGAGTTGACAATTACCTTGAATTACATTAATAAAATTAAGCTGAGGGCATTTCTCCCTGTACTTTTAATGTTTTCCTTTTCTGTCACATTACAAATGGCAATTTAGGTACTACTCTGAGAGGAGCGGTGAGGGACAGATCCAAGGCTTTCAGATGTCATATAACATCCTGGAGCTCTGAATGTTGCTAGAGTAAATTAACAGTGTGAAACATACGTGGCTTTTCACAAATGGATTTCACCAACAATTATGGTCTAGCATAATAAAAATAAATGAAGTAATTAAATAAATTCTCTGCTGCAGCATCTGCCCTCTGGAACATCATCTCCCTCAAGATGTGTCTGGGCCCCACCCTGGCTGGGTTCAAAAGGGCTCAGAAAACCTGGCCGTCCCCCCAGGCCTTGGGTTAGAGAGGGTGGCATGTCCTGTGTGCGTTATTGTTTCTTGATGGCCATTTTTCTTCTGGGGTTTGGATTTTTTCTTGTTTTAATTGTACTGTGCGACTGTTTTGCCTGTATGCTGCCCAGAATCATTGTAGAATGGGGCAGCCTTATACATTTCTAAAATAAAAATAAATACACAAGTAAATAAAAACACAAAGCAAAAGGGTGTCCTATAAAAATGGTTGCAGGCATGCTCTCTGTGTGTGCAAACCTTCCATTTCTAATTCCTAGGGTGCTTAAGATTTTACAAATCCATAAACACCACTACTTTGAGCATGACCTTGGCCATAATAGCCAGAGATTTGGGCATGGGACAAAAACTATGTTTGGTTTTCTCAGGTATGACCTGTGTCAGGACTTAGATGGAGGAAAGGCAACTACCCTTGTCTTCCTAGGGCTCTCAGTGGCCTTTGACACTGTCAATCACAGTATTTTTCTGGACTGCCTGCAATGCTGGGCATTGGAGAAGCTGTTTTATGATGGTTCCGCTCCTGCCTAAGAGGGGAGATCCAGTCTGTAGTAGTGGGGGGAGGAGAGGTAAGGCCTTAGATCAGTGTTGTCCAAACTTGGCCACTTTAAGATGAGTGGACGTCAACTCCCAGAATTCCCCAGCCAGCATGGCTGGCTGGGGAATTCTGGGAGTTGAAGTCCACTCATCTTAAAGTGGCCAAGTTTGGACAACACTGCCTTAGATGCTCTGTTATAGGGTGCTGCGAGTATTGGACCTCTCCCCAGTCCCTGTTAATGTCTACATGATGCTACTGGGCGAGGTCATCTGTCAGTTCAGGGTGAGGTATCATCAATATGCTGATGATACCCTGTTGCTCTGTATATTTCCACCCCAGGCCAATGGGAAATGCAGTAGATGTCCTGACCTGGTGCTTGAGGTAGTCAGGGTCTGTATGGGGCAAAGCAGGCTTCGATTCAACTGAAGAAAGATGGAGTGGCTGTTAATTCAGAAGACAGCTGATTCCAGGACTGTACTACCGGTAACGCTCAATGGGGTTGTGCTTGCTGAAAGCAAACCTTGCAATCTGGGGGTCCACCTGGACTCACAGATCTTGCTAAAGGAGGCTGTGACTAGGAGGGCCTTTGCTCAGCTTTGGCTGGTGCACCAGTTATGGCCTTATCTGGACAGGATGCCCCAAGGGCAGTCATTCGTAGGTTTGTCTTCTGTTGTTTAGATATTACAATTTGTTCTACATACACAAGCAGTGTGTTTCTGAGTGCAATTCTAGGTGTCGGTTGCTATCTTTAAACAATGTATTGGCTTGGACTCAGAATCTAAGAGACCATCTTTCCTTGATCACATCTGCTCACTCAACCCAGACAGACAGAGAATACCCACACCCCATTTATTGGGAGGTGCAACAGGAGGTGGGGGGCAAAAATGAGTGTTCTCCATAGGGCTCCCCTCCTATGGAACAGCTTAATTCCCAAGGCAAGGAGAACCCCACCCTTAGGGCCTTCCAAGACTTCTGGCTTTTCAGGACTGATTCTGGAGGCAGAGATGTAAATCCTAGTTTTCTTATAGAGATAAATTATGTCTATTTTATATTGTATTACCATTGTTATTTGTTTTTATCAATTAATAAATAACACCGCACAAGGCTTGGTGGTGCTATCATCGCATTGCATTTTATTATCTCTATTGCAAGTTGCCTAGAGTCCAGTTGGACTGAGGCAGGATATCAATTTCATCCATCAGTCAGTGTCAGATCACCACCTCCTCCTCAATTATGCAGATGTTGATGTTCAGCTAAATTTTAGGAGGGGGAAACCTTCAAATGTGCCTTTCTTAACTAGTTAAGAAAACTCTGTTCAGGTCTCCTGCTCTGACGTTTTGAAGGGGACTACAAGAATTTGGCATCATTTTATCAACCTGCTGGAGAGTTGGAAAAATAACCTGGAAGGAAACGCAAGGAATAGCTGTCTGGATAAATAAATGCATTTGGGGCTTGATCCTGTTCCAGGCCTTTTTAGTTTCCACAAGCCAGCCTCTTTATGGAATTCAAGTACATCAGTACACAGATGTTCTGCAGTCTCACCTCTACTTTTTAAGTCCTCTGCTTTAGTTCATAAGCATCTGGGATCAGAGTCCTGCCCTCTTCATTTCTCTTTTCAGGTTAAAAATGCATGAGCCCACAGATGTGGCACTCCAAGCAAGCTTCAGATCCCTTTTCCTTGAAATGCTTCACTGCATCTAAGAGCCTCAAAATCAGAATGGCTTCGTGAACAGGAAAGCAGCTGTTTCTGCCATCAGCCCAGCTCGTGGGTAATTGCATAACACCCCTTGCCTATGGTTTATGCTTGACTGCAATCAATATAACCTTTTAAAATTAATCTTGGGGTTTTTTTTCCCGCCTTCCTCTCTCCCTTTCTTTTTTTCCCTTTCACGGACTTGCATGCTCATAAATATCGCTGTTGAAACATTATGCAGGGAATGTTCTTTTATTTGGAAATTTATTGGGGCTTGTTGCCTTTTTCATCCTTAAAGCTCAAGGAAGAGAATCCTTAAATATATATACTCAATTACCTAAAGTACAGGAAACGGATCATGTATTAAAATTCTACCCAGAACTCAATTGAACTCTTAGAAATCTCACCTTGTGGAGTCAGAGCAAAAGTCCAGGTAATGTTGACCTGCATTTTTCCCAAAAGGGACCAGTAAGGCAAGGAGTTGACAACCCATAATTGCAGCATATTGCTCTGGTCTTTAAAGTAGCATGTCATGATGAAGAGTCCTTGGGGCCTTCTCCATGACTTTATCTAAAGCCATATAAGTTTACGTTTCACCATAGCTTGAGGGAAGCAGTTCCACGAGTCATACTTCCCGTGATACCCTCCAAATGTTTAAAATCAGAATTGTAGGGGTACCAACCCAACTGGCCTGGGGGATGTCATATTGAAGGACCCTGCCCTAGTCTCCTAATTTGTTACGCTTTTCTAGAATTCCCCATCATTCAACTTTGTGGGAAGACACCAAGATTTAATACTGTTAGAGAGAGAAGGAAAAAAGTCTGCTTGGTTTCCTCTGTACCAGGAAACCTCCACTATTAAAAACAGCTGTAGCCCTGCAAAAACCCTATGCCAACTGAGGCCTGGAACCAAAAATCTGTCTCATCATGAACTTTGCCTTCCCCATCACAGATCATGGTGTTTTGAGGCTGCTTTTTCAAATGCTGGGCTGTTGTAATGGCATGTGGGAATGACCTTGGGAGACAGGGGGAAGAGCCGCAGCCAGGGCAGTGGTCAGATAAGAGGCAACCGAGCCTGCAGCAGGAATACGGGCATGGCAAATGTCTCAGAAGGGGCCCTCCCTAGTTTCTTGGACTGTAAAGGTGAGGGGGGAGATTTGGGAGAAAGTAGTGGACTATATAAATACGATTGTGCGACAAAAGCTGACTTTTTCAGAGGATAATGTTCTTTTGAACGATATACCTAGCACATGGAACTTGACACCGGACAATGTAAATGGATTCTCCGTGCCCTTACTATGGCCAAATAACTAAGATTGCAGCATTGGAAAGATAAATGTACGGCCCCATTTACTCAATGGATTGAAGACCTTGATTGCACTTGCTACTTATGAGTGGATTGCCTATAGATGTAGATTTTCATTACACTGTATAATGAAATATGAGACTCATTTATACGAAATACAATAGGTTAAAAAATGATAAATGTATAAGAAATATATATGTACTTGAATAATATTTGCATTAGATAAGTATATATAGAATTGTAATTGTTTACTGTTATAATGACAGATTAACGTTTTTTTCCTCTGCCGTATTTCTTTCACTTTTTTGTTAAAACATTTTCAATGTGTTTTTTTCCTTCTTCTTCTCAATAATAAAAAATAAATATAAAGAAAAAAGGTGAGGGGGGAGAAATGTCCTTTCATCTCCTGAAGAATTCAAGAGACCAACAGACATGTGTGATACAATTCCCTTGGGAGCTAATCCTTAAATTTGGTGACACTCTTACTTGATTAACCAATCAAACAAAGCCATGATTTGTTTAACCAGGGTTTATGGAATAACCCAGAATGGGAGAAGCTCACACACCTGGCTAAGTCCCAAACTGGGGTTTAAAAACCTAATGGGTGGGCTTCATATAACATGCAAAGTGAAAATCAAACAAATTGTATATTGGTTTGGTATGAACCAGTCCTAACTGGACTGAACTACTTGCCTCTGGCATCAGCTTGCCTTAAGCTTTGCTGATCCTGGAGGGCTGATCCTGTTGTTCTGTGGGATATTGATCTCTTGTCTCTCTAACAAGGCAATATACAACTTTATTTAACAAAGAAATTATTATACAAGATTATACAAACTTTCCTCCTTCCTGACCTCCTCCAAGCCAAAACTCAACACGCAGTTAATAAGAAAGGGTAGATCGTTTCCATCTATAGATTTTGCTTTCCTGGAGCCCAGAAAGGAATGGATTCCTCATTAATCTCTTGCTTAAGTAACGTAATAATAATGCCTTCTGCCCAAAGTCTCAATTAGTATAATAATCCAGTCTCAACAACTGGGATACTTAAAAGAGAAGGCCCTGGAAGATGTTCTTTTAACACTGTTCATACATTAACCACCTAAACCAGGTTCTCAAAGTGTAGGATATGACCTTCCCCGGGGGAAATGAACAGTTGGGGGGGGGAGCAGATTTTCTTTTTTTTAAAGAAAATCGATCCGTTTTTCAGGCTAAGCATAAGATCTGGTAGGACAGAGCCAGAGATCTCTAGCCCCAGGAGTCACAAATAGTTTTGGGAAATAGCCTCTTACTCATAAGTAGCTCCTCTGAGCCTGAATGTGCAGAAGCTTTTGGATCAGCAGCCTGGCTTCTGAGAACGGTTTTAGCCAGATTGACCCCAGGACTGTTGATTTTGGGTTTCAAATACTAGACACCCTGCTTGCTTGAATATGTGGTTTCACTCTTTATGTGACTTTAGGAGGCATTTGATCAGTGACTTCGGCTGTCTTGGTCTCTGCTCTGCAAGTAAGAACCTGGAGGGTTGTTTAGGACAGAAGGAAGAAAACAGGCAGATATTCCTCTTTTCCCAGGATGCATCTTTCTCTCTCTCTCTCCCCCTCTCACCAGAAATTATTTCCATATTTACATAGACACTGCAACTGCCCTGCTGACAGGCCCCTCCGTCTTATCATTTTTAGATCATTTCGTCTATCTGATATAGTTGCTGTAGTCCATAAAAGCTTACCTTGCAAAAACCTGTGAAGTCCTACAAGAGTAGAGATGCCACTGAATGTTCACTCCCAGCAAAACATGAACTGAATTTAGAGCTTCCTCCTGTGGTGAAATATGTGAGGGCATTACTCAGAGGAGTCCTGAATGTCCTTTGATTTATCATAGGGTTTAGCTTGAAACGGAATGTGAAATTCGGTAGGAGATACATTCTGAAGGATGTTGGGGTAAGTCAAAAGACACATGTTCCCGTTCATTGGGAGTCACAGTTCAGGCTTATAGTGAAGCCGGATGCATCTGTGATGGCAGGAGTCATAAATAAAGTGCTGGTCAGTTGTTTTCTTGAGATGACACATCAGCTGCTTTTCTCAGGATCTGCTGGAATAAGCAATGAATGTTTGCAGCAGTTGTGTTGAAGGCTACCACCTGCTATCCTGAACTCCCAGGCATGAGCAGGTGGTTACAAGTGGGGGAGATCCACTGCTCAGGTATGAACACAGCTGTTTCCACACTCCGGGGGGCAACTGCAACTCTCATACAAAGTCCCTTGTTGCTTCCTCCCCTGCAAGGCATTCTTTGAAGCGTGTGTCTGTGGAAGAAAACACTCGGTCTGATTTTTGGAGCATGAACCATGTGGAAATTGGAAAGATGCTGCTCTTACCGTGGATGTCAAGATGGTCCTTTCAAAGCAGAACCTAATGCTAAAAAGCTGATATGAGATGATCAAGTTTACCTGTGACCTTTTCTTTGGGAATTAAGTACATTAAAGTGTGGTGTCATTGCTGCCATGGATATTTTGCCTGATTCTAGTTGGGCCATGGGTCTGACTTGCGACAAGGCAGTTTCTCATTAATTAAGTCAGGAAAAGCCAGCCTGGTGACCATGGGTCTGCAGATGTATCTTTTGATGCCTGCCAGGTTCCTTTTCTCATCACAAATTAATTTCAACATTATGTTAATTAAAACAAATTAAACAGAAACTTGGCATGTTATGCATCTTAAGTATGGGTCGGACCACTGTGCATATCTATGCATATCGTTAGATGCATGGAATGGTATGTTGACTTGCAAGATGTTTTTAGATTGCATATGATAGCATGAGTATGCCGGGAATAAATGGATTTTTGTTATGCTTGTGGCACCCTAGCCAAAATGTGCACAGGCTGACCAACAGTGTTCTTACCATCAACAGGTAATATTCATGTAGCATAAGTGCAACTGAGGCCAGTAACTGAGTCTGCTCTATTTATCTTATTAAAAAGTATAATATGAAACCTTGGCTGATCAGGGCCATGATGTGTGATGGAGGTGGATATCCATGGGTCCATCTGGTGATGACTGTGGCATATGGAAAATTGCAACTTTGCATATGAGGAATAAATGGTAAAAAGGTACAATTATTGGTACAAGGTGGTGGAAGAGTCAGTTATAATTCCAGACATGTGCTGAAAGACTGTCTCTGGAACAGTTCATGAATTGCTCATATGCAAGTTTCAAGTCAAGCTGAAGGAAGAGGAAGGAGAAGGAGAAGGAGAAGGAGAAGGAGAAGGAGAAGGAGAAGGAGAAGGAGAAGGAGAAGGAGAAGGAGAAGGAGAAGGAGAAGGAGAAGGAGAAGGAGAAGGAGAAGGAAGCCAATCAGTTTCCATGGCATGATCTTGAGCATACTGTATACCCACCATTTTCAAGGAGAACATCAGGAATCACTTTGAAGTCCTGAACCTCATTGATAGGGAAATGAAAAGAGACTGCCAAAGATCAAGAAACAGAAGAAAGCAAATTGAATGTCAGAACAAACAATGGAAATTGCCAGGATCAAAGATCTCAGGAAAGAACTTAACAAAGAATTTCAGAGAGCTGTTAGAAGAGACAAGAAACACTATTACAACAACATCTGTAAAGACATCAAAGATAAAAGAGACATGGAAAAACAAGGAAAGACTTCTAAAAGAGCTCTGAACTCAGAAAGAGGTTCCAACTTTGAATTGGTATGCTAAAGGATGCAAATAGGCAGATAATAATTGATTCAAAGAATATAAAACAAAGATGGAAGGAGTATCTTGAAATTCTGTACAGTAGAAATGTCAGCATCCAAGATACCTTAGAAGATACTCTATATTTACAAGAATCTCTTGTACTAGGAGATGAAGTTAGATCAGTGCTCTGGTCATTATCAAGTCAGAACTACAGGAATTGATAGAATATCAATATCAATTGTTGTGAGCCACCCAGAGTCACACTGGTGAAATGAGCAGCTATTCAAATGTAGTAAACAAACAAACGAACAAATAAAATATCTACAGAAATGTGTTAAGCAACTGAAGAAGAATCAGAAAAGGTTCTAACTAAACTATGCCCATAATCAGAAGAATGACACAGTGACCAACAGATTGGAAGAGGTCAGTCTACTGAAGCAAGGAGACTGACTTAACAGTATTTGCAAACTATCGTACAATATCCTTAATTTCACAAAATAATACTTAGGATCATCCAAAGCAGATTAGAGCCCTACATAGAAGAGGAGATACCAGATGTTCAAGCTGGCTTTAGAAAATACATTATTGCTGATGAACCCTGGATAATGGAGAAAGCCAAAGAATACCAAAAAACAAAAAAACAAAAAACAAAAACAATAAGTTCTTCATTGATTATAGAAAAGCCTTTGATTGTGTCAGCCATGTCAAGCTATGAATGTCCTTAGAGAAATGGAAATCTCAAAATATCTCTTCATGTGAAACTCACACACAAGGTACGAACCACAGCCCAGATGGAAAATGGCAAAAAAGACTGGTTCCAAGTCAGCAAAGAAGTGAGAGAAGACTGTACTATACTCTCTCCTTATTTCTTCAACCTACATGCTAAATATATATTGAAGGAAGCTGGATTAGAAGAAGATGAGTGAGGTTTTATAGTTGGAGGAAGAAACATCGATAACTTGATAACTGAAAATGCAAATGACCTAGAAGCTCTAATAATGAAAGCCAAGGAGCATAGTGAAAATATGGGAGTAAGGTTAAATATAAAAAAGACCAATGTAATGGCAGCAAGTACAGCAACCAGCCTTGGAACTGACAATGAACATGTTGAAGTGGTGGATATCTTTCTTGAGAAGTCTGTAATTATGGAAAGATGGGAAGGAATGAGCAGAAGGGGACAACCAACCGCAAGGTGGATGGATTCAATTACCATGGTTGACTCATTGGACAACTTGAAGATCAGGTTGGGAATAGATCATTCTAGTGAAGGTTCATCTAGAGAAGGTCGCAAAGCATTGACATTGACTTGACGGTACATCAAGTCTTCCACAGACTTGCAATGCAAATGGTGCTCTTTTTTACAAATTATTTCTCAAAATTGGTTTCCTGTCAGAGTTTTTTTAAAGAGCGAATAGATGCTTTAAAATTTTTTGCTGAGGAAGTTCTCTTAATGGTCAAAGTTCATGAGGGGCTCTTAATTTTATTGACCCAATAAAACTTTACTTCATCCATTTATCTATTTAGAGGGAAAAAAATCCCTTGACAGAATTAAGGATGCATAGATTTACCCATTCTATCCTTTTACTGTTTGGAGCGCACAACCTCTTCTTCCTACTCAATTTTAGTATCACTCGGAGAATATCTAAAATTAATTCTTGCATGGAAACATAAGCAGTTGGTCTTGGCTTTCAAACCTGCATTATTGATGTGCTCATGGATATAGTAGGATATTAATATTGAGGTGAATTTATATATAACTGCATGGATTCTTTTATCTTCAATTTGGGTGTGCTGGCTAGGAATTCTGGAAATTACAGTAATACCTCGGTTCCCGAATGCTTCTGTTCATGAACAATTTGGTTCGTGAACAGCAGCGTTTGCAAAATTTTGCTTCCGTTCGCGAACTCCACATCGGGTGATGAACACGACCTGTGGCCATCTTCTCTGCTCTGACACGTGGTTGTGGTTTCCTCTAAGTGAGATCGCGGTCACAGACAGACACTTGCTGTGAAGCTTTTTGGTGTCGCCTCAAGCGAGGTTAGTGTTTTGTCAAAAGCTTTCACAGCCGGAATACGATGGCTGGTGTGGGTCTTCCGGGCTGTGTGGCCGTGTTCTTGAAGTTTTGTTTCCTAATGTTTCACCAGCATCTGTGACCGGCATCTTCAGAGCGCAGGAGCACAGACAGGAGCAGTTCTCTCTGTGCCCAGGGTGATGTGGCCCTTTTGTGGGTATTTGTAGAGATCTGAAGGGGGAGACTGGGGGAGAGGAGTATGGGGTTGGGTTAGCGAGTGGCTGCCTGTTTTGGTGTCAGAATATGTGTGTATTCTATACACTCTAATACACACATACTGTATTCTGACACCAAAACAGGCAGCCACTCATTAACCCAACCCCATCCCCCTCCCCCCATCCCCCCTTCAGATCTCTATAAATACCCACAAAAGGGCCACATCACCCTGGGCACAGAGAGAACTGCTCCTGTCTGTGCTCCTGCGCTCTGAAGATGCTGGTCACAGGTGCTGGAGAAACGTTAGGAAACAAAACTTCCAGAACACGGCCACACAGCCCGGAAGACCCACACCAGCCAAGGTTAGTGTTCTCTCTCTTCATACTGTACTGTACTGTAATTTGTTTCATATTTTTGTGGTTAAAAAAAAATACATATGGTTCAGAACGGATTAACCTTATTTACACTGAACCTTATGGGGAAATTTGATTCAGTTCACAACCAGAATAGTGGAACGAATTAAGTTCGTGAACCGAGGTACCCCTTATACCGTAGTTCCAAAATATTTAAGAAGGCATTCTTGGGGGAAGTCTGCAGTAACCTTTGGCTCTCTGACCCCAGTGAGCCTAAAACTACAGTGCTGAAGTTGGGCATCCAAATTTGACAACTTCACAAAATAATTTCCAGAGGCAGCAAACCAATTGTCAGGTAAGTTTTTATGGTTCTCAGACAATTTGCCACCCAGAGTCACTTCTTGAGATCGGTGGTTATAGAAGCCAAATAAATAAATAAAAAATAAATACATTCCATCAGATACTGAGGATAAAAATAAATGTATAAAAGCCTCTGGGAGGTTAAGCGCACCTATTTGGGGGGTACTTAACCAGAATGCTCCAAAAAGCAGGAAAAAGTGGGCTAAAAATGTTGGCCCATCTCTTTGATGACATCACTCTGTCACTTAATTTTTGTAACCCTCTAGCCTAGTGTTTTTCAAACTTGGGAACTTTAAGATGTGTGGACTTCAACTCCCAGAATCCCCCAGCCAGCATGGCTGGCTGAGGAATTCTGGGAGTTGAAGTCCGCACATCTTAAAGTTCCCAAGTTGGAGAAACACTGCCTAGTCCTTCAAAATCTAGCAGGAATGAAGTGCAAAAGCCCATCCCCAGCCATGATCATTATGTTGAACCCCAAAATTCAGGGACAATTCCAGATAAGGAGATTTTTGGAAGTACTACCAGTTAAAATTATGTGTGGCTTGGAAAACTATATGTACATAAACTTCCAACTGAATTTCAGGGTATTGGAACCGTGGCTGGGAATTTTCTATGCTCCTATTCATTTCATCTTGCTAAATTCAATGGTTACTGAGTTATTCACAGGGTTTCTTTCCACAGAAGTGGCATCGTTTGTTCTAAGTTGACTTGGGGAATAGATAAATATGCGTCCAGTCCCACAGTGAACATCTTAGAAGTTCATATCGTGATTGTACATTAGAAGAGAATATCTGTAGCTCAGGGTTGAATCGTGGAGTCCTTGGGGTTCTCTGAGCTTGGCTGTTTTCTTGCAGACGTTTCATGTCCTGGTTAGGTCACATCTTCCGTGCTAGGTGATTGTGCATTGTTGAATGTATAATGTATATTCAGTGATTGTACATTGCTATGACCTCTCTTACCACTTCTTTTCTTGGTCAGGTAGGATCTTAGATGTGTTTGTGTAAATGATATTCTGTCTCTTGTTTATTCAGAGCAATCGTGGTTCATGAGCAATTCTGAATTGCATGAACAAATATATAGGATTCAGTAAGTTCTTTCTCTTTAAAGTGCTATAACAACAAAGCTATTCCTCCATGCTTCACAGGACCGATCTGATAGTTCGGCTGCTCACAAGAGGGTACCAGAACCTTATACTTTTTATCTCCTGTTCTATTTCTTTTCCCATACAACACAGCGTCAACAGTTAGTTGGCTGGCATAGCTTCTTCCCTCCTGAGTGGGCAGGTTAGAACTGATTCATGCTGAATGGTACAGCTGGAGGTTTCCTTAAGCATATTCTCTCCTTCAAATGCCTTTGCTTCAAATGTATTTTCACCCCAAATAGAAATGGAAAATGGACTGCAATGCTTTTTTTAAAGTTAACAATTGCACCCGATTCATACATTTCTGCAAGAGCTGCTGATCCCCATCTCTACTCACAGTCAGCTTGAGTAGGAAAATGACCAGATATACAATTGGATGTCACGCTATGTGCTGTGAATGGAGAATATGCTATTTAACATATATATTAAAACTATAGCAATTGCTAGAAGAAAGGAGAGGTTAATTTATGATGTGAAAGAAAAGAATAATTATAGCTGTAAATTAGCTTTAATGGAGTCCCCCCCACTCCCCCCCCCCCAGAGATCTTCTGAATCATCTGTAGCAACTCGTGGAAGTTTTAACTTTTATTATACAAAAAACATTTGAAAAGAGGAAAGTTGGAGAAATCAGGACAAATTTCTTTTCCAGAAAAATGAAGTCCCCTTGCACTGGAAATGGGCATGCAATAGGATCTCATCAAGACCTAGTAGAAATGTTTGTCAGTTCAACCCCTGGGTACAAAAATGCATTTGTAGTAATTAAATGTATGCCCTACCTTTCTGCTGATGTAAGCATTCCAGGCCGCTTACAGGAACAATGTATTTGGGAAATTTGCATAAGAATATGCACACATAATGTGCATGTTAGGAAAAATTATATATGAAACTGATGAGGATTTTCCTGTGTGGTCTATGTTTTTACGTTGTGGAAAGATATAGACATTTTATACATATATTTTCATCCAAGTTAACATTCTATCTTCTACTAGAACAGACATTTATTTATTTATTTATTCCATTTATATAGCCACCTATCTCACACAGAGTGACTCTGTGTGGCTCACAACGATTAAAAACAACATCGAGCGCAATAAACAAAAAATAACTAAAAACCACAAACATACAAAATTGTACCAAAAGCCATTGTTAAAGACCACATTAAAAACACAAACAAGCCTATTTGGCAACAGAGTAAAATCCATTCTTCTCCTTCGGTGCAGCCATTGAGTAGGATGTACACCACAGCCAGATCCTCAAGCGTGGTGAGAAAGCCACGACTTCAAAGCCTTCTGAAAGGCCGGAAGGGTTGGGGCCTTTCTAATCTATCTTAGATTAAAAGCAAATGGATCTTGATGCTGTCTTTTTGTGTACAGTACTCTCTATTAAAAATGAGCATTATAAGAAGGCCAAGCTCATATTTCCTTCTGAATTTTGCGGCCACCACTAATTGAAAGAAGGAGATTGATACAGCTACGTTTTTGGATATTTCGCTATAGTTATCATCAATCTGTGTGGGGGAACTCCAGTTAGCCTTATGGGGTATCCCTGTTTTTCCAAGCTGTGATTTCAACTTCCAATATCATTGTCAGAAGATGTGCAACAAAGGTTTTCTGATTTCTGTGCCACTTCATCAAATTTATTGTGGCAAAGTTACGGAGACATTCATCAGTTGGGAATCCACTGTATGTCTGAGAGGAGCATCTGTCTGGTCTTTAATTCCTTCCTTCCTTAAAGAGCAGGTGTCCATCTCTGATGTCCTTCCAGTTGTCATATATAGCTTATTAGGTGCTGCTGGAGTTTATTAAGCTGATATATCTGTCTACATACACGTACACACACACACAAAGCAGAAGGAGCTAGCTTTTCACAAGCCAAATGAGGTACGGCCCCTGCAGCAAAGAGGGAAGATGGATCGTTGAACTTCCTCCCAGGAACTTGGTGGGGAATTGGACTACAAACTTTGCACAGCGCACTAGGTGCCTGCTGATTCCCACAAGGCATTATTGGGGGAAGTGCCCAGTGGCAAGCAAGGATACCATGATAATGGTACTGCTGAGAAAAGGTTCTGAAGCAGATGTTTGTATGTATGAAGAACATTCAGGGGAGGGTAAAAAAGGGAAGTTTGCAGTTGCAAACAAGCCACTGAAGCCACGTCTTTTTAATGTGCATTATAGATGCAAAAAAGAAAATGAGGAAGGGCCTCATTCGCTTGGATGCTAACCTGACTCCACCCCATCCCCCCCCCCCGGGATATCGATGGGATCTGTTTATTTCACATGCTTTTATGCTGCTTCAAACGTTATGAATCTAAGCAGCTTACAGCAAAACATCAACAATGCTATATGAACCAACATGTAAAAATCAATAACCATATCTTGAAAACAGAAATTCCATCTTATTCTCATCAATCCATGCAGCTCACAAGGGTAATGGTTGGTCACTTCCTCCTTGTGACTTTGAAAGGGCTGAAAGTCCCACTTGCATTCTGTTATTACTTTTATCTCACCTGTTAAGAACCGTAGAAGCTGCTCTTGAGTGAGCCAACCCATAGATGTGTTGGAATATTGTCTAGATTATCAAGTTATATTAACCTTCGTTATCCTTCCAGAATTCTTTGTCTGCATGACCTTTGCCAGGTTAGCCAGGAATTCTGGGGAATGCAAATCCAACCCAATGTTTAGGGAATGTTGTATGACATTGTCACTTCCTACAGAGGAATGCAAAACTTCTTCCAGGATGAAGGCTGCATTTGGCCCTCGAAAGCTAGGCAGGAAGGGACACCCTACTTCAAAAATGGGTAGGGTGAGGGGAATCCAGAGCATGCTGAAACTTAATTTCATTTGTATTTAAATGGAATTAAAATTAAATCTCATTTATGATCATGCACTCTGGCTATGCGTTCAAAGTGTTTCCCCTTTTGTCAGATATAATACTACAATTCAGTATCAGCTTTTGCAGGTACCCATGTGTGCAATAAAAGTGTTCAGAGTCCACATGTGGGCTTGAAACCTCAGATTTAGCCCATCTCTCTTCCTATACAGGAAATCTTTCTAGGAGAAGAGAAAACACACATCTGAGCTACGATGCTGGAGGCCACATGCCATCTCTGCTTCTGAAACATCAAGGACACAGGACAAACTTGGTTCATTCAATTCCTGGAAGGATTCTGATCTGTCTCCAAAACCTTGACATTTGTGTTCAACTGTAGCTTCACCTGCATTCTAGGACCCAGCTGTTCTTCATTTTGAGTCCTCCACCATGGTACTTATGGATTTTTTGGGTGTGTTTTTGTTTTAATAAAAAGGTTGGGGTACAGCCATCCACCTTTTTAAAAACAAGGACTCCTATGATGTTCATGTACATCATAAGTGCTCTTGTTTAAAGAAGGGTGGATGGAAATAGACCAGCCTAGTTTGGAGGTAAGAAAAGGAGCCAGAACCATTTTTCTCATTTTCCATTTTGGACAGTAGATATTTCTTTAGAGCCATGTCTATTATGGCAGCCATTTTATGCATGGGCAAGCTTACCATGGCAGCCATTTTGAGTGTGGTCAACTGTTCTTCTGGGCCACCATTTCATGAACATGCATTCAAAACTCCAAGTGGGGACCATTACGCTACACCAGTGTTTTCCAAACTTGGCCACTTTAAGATGTGTGGACTTCAACTCCCAGAATTCCCAAGCCAGCCATGCTGGCTGGGGAATTCTGGGAGTTGAAGTCCACACATCTTAAAGTGGCCAAGTTTGGAAAACACTGTTCTATACCCAAATTATTCAGATATAAGATTTCCAGATGGACCTTGACCGGTCTAATTCCACTGAGCTCTGAGAATTAGAAAATGCCAAGCACTTCCTTCCACTTCCTTCCCATTTTTTCCTTTTCTTTGCAGCCAAGCTTGACGAGCATGAATGAGGCAAAATTGCCCCTGTAGTCCAATTAATTTCCACATGGCAATGAATGGGAGGGGTGCAAAATGTGAGAGAGGGGTGGGTGGGTGGGAGTGAGAAAAGCATAACTATCGGGGGAGAGGAAGGGGCTTTGGGGATGGTAACAAGATCTGTATTTAATTTCCCCCTCCGTCTCCTTCGAAGACCCAGGGCAAACCCAGAGGGTCCATTTAATTCATGAAAACAGCATGAAGCTGGGGCTGTCAGCTCACACCTTTTAATCAACGGTGAATAGAGTGAAACACACACATACATACCCCCCTCCCAAAAAAGAAGAGGCTCTGAGTGTTACCTAATGAATGGGCCTGCAGAAGGTCAGCCCGCAGCTCATTAGCTAATAGGAGAGTTATTTGTTTGGCAAATTGCTCAGCAGTTTGGAAGCACCGTGTGTTAATTTTCCTGGTGGGGGAAAAGCAGAAGGGTTCCAAAGGGTGGGCTGATTGAAGGCTTCCATCTGTCATCCAAAGCAGCAGAAATAGAGAAAGGGAACTTTCCCAACTTGACTACTTCTGATATATGAGTGGCAGCTGGGGATCAGAAATTATGGGGAGCGGGTGGCATTTCCTGGATGAAAGGAAAGCTTTAGGTTGGGGTCACCTTACTAGGGTAGGCACTGAAAGGATAACAGAGGTCAGGGAAGAATGCTGCTAAAGCAGGGTAAGGTTCACGGCTACCCAGAAAACTAGAAATCAGTCAGCAGCATAAAATAAAAGACTTCAAGCAGGGACTTCTCTAAGCAGGGTTTTATTTGGCCAAGCAAAAGTCCGGGTGCGCACACCATGCGCCAAGAGAGAGCAGGGTGGCACACCCTTGGAGATAAAAACACAGCCTTTTACAACATTTTTAAAAAGGCAGATCTTAGTACCATTGTAATGAAGATGTGTTTTACAGCCAGTCAAAGAAACTTTAGCAGAATACATTATTCCCCGCCCTTGTTTGCTTACATTAATTTAAAGGAGTTCCCCCTAACTCTTATACCTTGTCAGTCCCTGCAGACCCTTGTTCTGGGTCCTCCCTCCTTATCAGGCCTCAGACTTAGTCTCTTCGGGAGGAGTTTTCCTTATTATCTGAGCTAGCTCGTCTGTGGTTAGTTGCTTCCTCTTGCAATTTCGCTAAGTGCTGTCAGTTTTGAAGCTTGGCTATAAAGAACTCCGCGCATGCTCTAAAGCTATGAAGTTAACATTGCCAATTGAGATATTGCCAATTTAGTTTTTGATCCCTTCAGCAGAAGGGCTTCAAGGAAACATTTGGATTTCCTTCCCCAAATTGGCATCTAGGGAAGCTGGATGTCAGCTCCCAGAATTCCTAGCCAATAGGCCATGCTGTTGGGAATTCTGGGGGTTGATACCTAACATATCTGGAGAAAGCCATGTTGGGGAAAGGCTGGTACGGTGATTTGGGCTGAGGTTTTCTACTGAGCTATATCCATTTATCTCAACGTAGTCAACCCTGACTTAGGCTTCAGAGCTACATGCTCTTGAAAGCCACTCATTTAACCTGGGAACATTAATGATAGGGTTAGAACACATGCCCTCATTCCTACCACACGTTTAGACCTTTGCACATGTTGTGGAGATACCATCTGACTTACCTACTCGTAGACATTGAATTTTAATGTGACTTTCTGCTGCAGCAGTGAGCTTACTGGTAGTCAAGCGGGATGCAAAACTTTGCTTGTCAAACAAACAAACAAAAAACAGCCCCAAAATCCAGCTTTCAAAAATAAGCATTTGAAGATCTCTCAAGATTTTGTTAAAAATTTAATTTTTTTAAAAAAAGTATGCCCTTTCCAAACACACACCAAGCTGCCCAAACAATTGTAGCCACAGCACCAGTTGAAAATCCAAACTTCAATGTAGCTGGTGGGAATGTCATAATGTACACAGCAAAAAATGGCCAGAATGCTCCTTTTGTGCCATTTGGAATTTAGAGCTTGCATGTTTCTCTTGGGCTCTCCTTGTTATTTGCACTTAGAGAGCCTTTTATCTGCAGTCAGATGGAGCATGTAAGGATGAGGGATGAAGCTCAATCTTTGCTCTGCTGAAATGACTTGGGAGTATTCCATGCTTGCATCTAGCAAGGTGTGACGATCCAATCCTGGGCGGTTCTGGATCTGCCCCAGCTGCCCCTTCTCCTCAGGATCTCAGACTCAGGAATGATTTTAAACACGAAGAGCTGGGGCCATGGTGATCAGAGTGTGAGGAACATTCTCATTTACTTTTTAAATTAGCAAAGAGAAAGGTAAATCTCCTTCAAATAAGCTCAACTTCATGGGCATGTCCATGTTATCTTGGCAGGTTGCCGCCTCCTCCTCCTCCTCCTCCTCCTCAGCTTGTAGCTGGAGTTTCCTACTGGTTTCCCATTTAAGGACTAACAAAATGTGCTTCTTTTTAGAGTTTTTTTTTAATTACAAATGACAGGTTTTAAAGGGTTTTTTAAAATATTATTAAGAAGATCCCACCTAGTGGGCTAGTATGCATTAAGGTACAGAATATTGTTAACATGTTTTTGCCACAATTATAATGCCCTAGATAGTTTTTTTTTTTTTTTAAATAACTCCAAGAACTAGCGACTGATTAATATTATAGAACATTTAGGAAACGTCAGTTTGGTTTTTTTTTATCCATCATTAATAAAATATAAGTCTTTGGGGATAGTCTGACTATTAATAGTTTTTTATTGTTATTAGTTTAGGGAATGGTCTGAACATTCAGGCAGAGGCTCAGCACAAATTTGTGGGGAAACTTTAGCCTGCTAACCACAATATTGACTTTATTATAATCAGTTTCCTCCTTGTTGATTTTCCAGGTTGTTGTGGATCAAAGGAAGGTCTTGTGAAGAGACCACGTGTCCTCCCTCCCTCCCTCCCTCCCTCCCTCCCTCCCTCCCTCCCTCCCTCCCTTCCTTCCTTCCTTCCTTCCTTCCTTCCTTCCTTCCTTCCTTCCTTCCTTCCTTCCTTCCTTCCTTCCTTCCTTCTTCTCCCATCAGAGTGATGAAAACTGCAATAGAATCAACAATAGGGATAGCAAAAGGACAATAATTTCTAGTGAATTAAAAAGCAATCATTGAAAATTAGAATTTGATGAAACAATATATCTTTTTATTAAGCTGTTCCAGAGTTCCAAGCTACTGGAAAACAAAAAAATCATACTTTCCTGCTGGTTTCTAGCAAAGGCTGTAAATCCATATTGCAAATTCTACTTTTTGCTCTTTCTCCGCTGCAATAAGAGGCAATCACACATTTCCTCTTAATATATGGGTAGGAGCAAAATTTTGAATCAATTTGGAAGCATTGGACTTTTTTTTATTGGGCTGAAATAGGTGTATGGTCGACCACAAAATCTTAAGACACCCATTTTAAAGATCTTTTACGTAGAGCAGCAACAAGGGAAAAAATCAGACTGCCTTGGCCAGCTGCAAAATACAAGCTGGGGGTCTGCATTTACCCCATGGGCCACTGTGTGCTGTGGGCAGATGCTGAGTTGGGAAACACCTCTCCAGCCAAGTTCTTGGACAGACTAGGCTAGATGAAGAGATGTTTCTCTTCTAACACCCATTCATCAGTATAAAAGTAACCTCTGAAAAGTAACCTTGATATATCTGATTGGCCCTGCTTATGAGTAGGGGCAGGGGGGACTGTCTTCCCCAGAGCTTGATCTTGCCACCCATCAATACTGTACAGAAGCCAGGGCTCAGAAGATAATTGAAGTTTAGGACGTTATAATATTTGCTTTCAGAGGAAGAATTTTTTTCCACTTCTAAATTTAGCATAGGAGGGATCACAGTAGGTGCCTGTCGTGGGTTGAGATCACACTAGGCTAGGCTAAAAGGTTGTTGAGCAGCTTGGTTCAGCACATTGCAGCCATTGCCTCAGCCTTTGTGCAAAGCGGACAATCACATTACATCACAAGGTTGGATGGGTGTGGTTGTGAAAAAGAAAATGATGAGACCAGTGACATCCACAGGATCTTGCTGCTCCTGCTTTTATCAGAATAACAGAAAGCAGCATCATGGTACAAGCTCCACCCCTTTGGGGCATGTGCATGATATCACCACACATGTAGAGAAGGGGCTTGGCTTGCCTGGAGATGCTGCATGCTGTGTTACTTTGTGTGACTCCTCTTGGTCCCCAACAGACCTCCAGTTGCTGAAATCCTATATCATGTACACAGAGAAGAAGAGGAAAGGCTGTTCAAGCCAACAGAATTCCTTCCTTCCTTCCTTCCTTCCTTCCTTCCTTCCTTCCTTCCTTCCTTCCTTCCTTCCTTCCTTCCTTCCTTCCTTCCCCACCCATCTCCTTTCTCCCTCCCTCTCTCCCTCTCCATCACTACCTAAGTATGCTAGAAAATCACAACTCATATGCTAAGTTAATGTAGTTGGAACTGGCTGGTGTGTAATTTAATTACAGCATGCTTAAAAGATTATATCTACGATTAACAGAATTTATATGGATTAGCACAGGCTGGTTTTTAAATTGCTGCCAAAGTTCCTGAAGGCAGAGAGGCGAATGGTGGCATTCCAAGGAAATGGAAAAAGACAGTATTGGCTTTAGCCATAACTTTTGTGTTGAAGATGATCTCAGAGAGGGCAAATCCATGTTTAAAAAGGGAGTATGGATGGATGTATAGAATGGATGTAGAAACTACTGGCCACATGCACGCTCAGAAGCGAGCATCTAACCCACCCAGTTATGCAAAAGGACACAGAGCAAAGCCACCCAAATAGACATTCCTCTCTGTACAAACAAGAAACAGAGAAAAATGTACTTCATGCATTTGTTCAGATGCTTGGAGATAAAGCTCACCTTGGGGGCTCTGTTGGGCTTCTGGATTACATAGAGGGCACAGAAGTTTTAGCAGCTCCCTCCCTCCATCTGCCATTTAAATTTCCCAGAATTCCTGCAGGGTAGCTTTGTAGGGCCTCACAACTACTTTCGGTGTCAAGATATATTGAGGGCTGTGGTCCACGACCGGTTGGTGGTGGTGGGGTTGAGGAGTT
Source organism: Python bivittatus (assembly GCF_059951505.1). Taxonomy (NCBI): domain Eukaryota; kingdom Metazoa; phylum Chordata; class Lepidosauria; order Squamata; family Pythonidae; genus Python; species Python bivittatus. The sequence goes on along the minus strand of NW_028277055.1, from coordinate 524,483 downwards.
TAAAGAGGTGACATCGGTACCTTAAGCTTTTGCAAGTCTTAAGACACCCATTTTGCCACTTGGAGTGCACAAACTCCCCAACTACAAGGAAGGATGCAATATTGGCCTCCTCTCATAATCTGGAGGACTGAGGACCCCAAAAGGGATGTCAGAGGGCTTTATGCAGCCCCTGCCCCTTCGTTTTGCAACCCTGACTTAGGCAGTGGTTCTGACCTATGGTCTGGGGACCACTAATGGCCTGTGAAGATACCGAAGTTAGAGGGCCAAATATTAGGAGACTGCTGAAAGCTGGGGATGAGAGAAGTTACTTTCAAACCTATGTCACGGTGAAGAAAATAGAGTGAAATTCCCAAAGGGGGAAGGCTATAATGCATGAATGGTGGATGGTAAGGCTATAATGCATGAATGAGCAATCAGTAACTCTATTGTTATTTATTGCACGTTCCTCTCTCCAGCTGTCTGTAGCTTGGCAGTTTCCTATATTATCATTCAATCCTAAGGGAAGGCCACTGGAAGGAAACCATCCCCTGGGACAGGTGGGCTACCAGGAAGGTGGCAAATGATGGAAAGACGGGTCACAGAAAATGATACCAGCAGTTAGCACCTTCTGCTACCTCTAACAGTGGTTAATTCCAAACCACCATCAAGAGAAGTGCAAAGGAATTTCCAGGGCTGAATTAAGGTGACAGGCACTAGAAGAAGACACTTTTTCAAGGGAGAAAGAACCTGTGAAGCCGCAAAGATCCTTTGTGATGGAACATTGTTAAAATCAAAGCAAAGAAGTAAGACTCTACCTTGCATTCATGATACGGTAGGAGGAGAGCTGTGTTACTCTATGGTAGCCAAAAATCAGAAGAAGCCTGGTAGCACCTTTTCTAACTTACACATTTTATAAAAGCTTATGCCTTTAATACAATTATTAGTTGGAAAAGGTGCTCCCAGACATCTGCTGAATTCTGGTATTCACAAGTATCAGAAAACTAGAACTTTGAAACAGAGATCCCGGCTCATTTCCCACTCCCCAGAATGAGTAAAACTCTCCCTAACGCAGGGGGTCTGCCTTACCCATTTTGAACTGAATGTCATACCAATGATAATCAAAGAAGGAATGATGTTGGTGATGAAAAGAATGAGGCCCAATCTAAAATGATGCAGCTGTTTCATGATTTCTATCTCTAAAGAGCAAAGCATGTTGTGGTTTGTTTATTTAATTGTTTGATAGTATATCAAGTTAAGAGTATACACACCTTCTATCTGGTATGATCATCCTCTTCCACTGAACACCCAGAGGGATACCCATGGAGCAGTGAGGGAGGAAGGGAGCGCCCACCTAGATCAGCCAGCCACATCAGCTGAATCAGCCCCAGTGACCAATGGGGTGATAGATGCGGCAGGCAGATCACCAAGACATCCTTGTTTTACACTATGTAGTACCTGCCTCTTACTGACTCTGAGTGGGTAACAAGAAAGTCAAGTGCAGAAGATAAAAGCAAGAGGAAGTGAACAGTTAAAGTAATATCAGTAAGCCATTGATCAACTTCATGGGCGTGGCTGCTGGTTGCTTAAATGTACATCATGATGTTTTGTAAATCTTTTCCCTTCTGGTTCCCACTAGCCAGAAGAGAAAAAAATAGTTATCTCATTCATTTTGAGGAACTTGCTTTGTAGACCCATCCTGGCTGATACCAGGATAGTGAAGATGGTGGAAGACATCCTGATGGTCATTATTTGGAAAGACACCACAACATGGAAAGGCATTCTTATCTGTGCAGTAACTTTAGTTAATGGCTCACATGACCAAATCTAAGTAATTTTCCTTCCTTTTAATGCTGTCTCTAAAGGTTCCCCAGAGCTGAGGGGAAGTGCACGTAAATGTTAATACTCAAGATAAGAGACCCTTTGCCTGGCCTGCTTGTTACATCAGTGGAAGGGGGGACAAGGCGATTTGACCCCAAGTGGACAGAATGCAGTGTGGTCTCCTCCTGGGGGCTTTAATTTTTCTCTAGAAATGGCTTGGCTTGAAAAGATCTCTCTGCCTGGGGAAGAGAAGAAGCACAATCTGTCTGAATGGGAAAGAAAGGCATTGAAATGAGCAGAGACACGACAGTGGTCATTTTCATTCAGGTTGGTATGGAAAAAACCTGGTGCGGTCTGGAAGTAGGACCATTATACAAGGCTGTGTAATTTACACATCAAAAGATTTCTTCTGGCCAGATTTCCTTCTTTTGCTTTTCTGATTTCACTTAGGACCAAATTGTACCACTTAAAAAGAATTTCAAACCAAATCTGCTTCATTGCTTGACATTCAAAAGCGCGCATTCAGAAGGTAGATGGCGGGGCCCTTTCTTGCAGAGATAAGAAACGTTTCTGAACTGGGGGTCACTTCTGAAGTGCTGAAAGCCACCGGCAGGTTCTGTCAAGAAATGTTTTCTCCAGGGGAGGCGGAAATGGCTGTATCCCAATTTGGCTTCCATGATGGGTGTGGCTAATCTGGCCATTGATTTCTCCATGGAAAAACTCATGAGATTGTTCTCCTAACCCCCAACTAACTGCCCAGAGAAGACCAGTGTTTGGTTTTGCAGTGTATCAACTCCCCACCTCCCGTTTTAGAAGATGATCTTAAAAAATTTAGACAGAGAACTTGACCAAAGAAAAGTCTGCTGGTGCCAAGGACTTTCTGTCCTCTCTTTGAAACAGTGAACTGCCTTCATCCACCCCCTGATTCATCCATCTCAAAGTATCGTTCTCTTCTAAAAATGTGCATATAAAACCATTGGAGAACCAAACATAAACCACCTGGTAGGAATTAGCATTAGCATTTAAACTACACCCTCTCACCATTATGCAAACCCTTCATCAAGAATATTTTAGGATTTCCTTAAAACATGTTACATGCATACAAGCATATATAAAAATAAAACAATATTTATCCATAATTATTTAATGACTAATTTATTATAATTCCATTATATTTAGTTTTAATTACAGTTTATTATAATTTACAAATATCGGATTATTAAATTATATAGAGAATTAGATATAGATGGCATTTTAATTTCTCTCTCTTTCTATCTATCACAAGATACAAGTTCTTGAAAATGTAATATACTATGAAAATATGCCCCCCCCCCCCAATCCCATACAAGTCCACCTGACACAAAGGTATGAGGAGGAAAAGTTCATTCCTAAAGATGAAGCACCAGTGGTGATAACAAAATGGGATCTGGTTTGCATGGGAGAAAATAATACTTGGACTTTGCTTTTAAGATCATTTGGAATGTTATTGATCTTGCTTAACTTGTGGAGGATTTCATGATCTATCAAGGATTCTGGGACAGGATTGACCTGTAAACCTCTTTCTTGGCATGCAGAAACATAATGGCAATGCTATTCCAAATCATAAAAGTTGCCATTAGATACAAGCATGAAGAATGCTGACCCAACAGGGGCTGTGTTTCCAGTTACAGGTTGCTCATTTCTTTACTCCAGTTTTCTTTTTGTGAAAATGCCCCTATTTCTACTTTCAGTTCTCCATCCCTGTGCATTTGTTATAAAAAGATAAGATGCCTTCAAGGCAAGCTGGATTCCTGATGAATGCATTCCTGCCGGTTTCTCGACAGTCAAAGTGTCCATAGTATAGGGTCAAGATGGCAGTCGTGTGCATTGCTACAGCCAAGGAAACTAATCTCTTGGACCTCTGATGATTTAGGTTTGTTAAGACAAGGTTAAGGTGACAGTACAAGGATTCCAATAAGTACCTTTGCTTTTAAATGTGAACCTTTCATATATATGCTATTTTCACATTTGACCATAACGTTCAAAGCAGCTGACATCTAATTCTCTTTCTCCTGAGATGAAGGGGTGCATATGTGTGAAGAAGCTTATCACATCTGAGAAAGTAAGCTGACTTGCACCCTGCCACTGTTTGGACAATGCTTATCATCTTCTTTATCAGTGTGCAATTCCACTTTCTCCAACTTCCCTTGGGGAGGGCCTGTTTTCTAATCAATTTTACCATCTGATCTTCTGCCCATCATGTCCTGATTTTTATTCCTTCTAATCAGCTTCATGATTCCCATCAAGCATTGCATGACTTGATTTGCCTTGGAGATCAAAGGAGCATGTGTGAGATCTTTTAGGGACATTCCACAAGGCACTGATAGTGCCACAACTTTGAAAACAGATTATACTCAGCAGTGCATGGAAGCTGTGATTGCCTAAAGAACTATTCTAAAAGCAGTCAAGGCAAAAAAAAGAAAGAGATTTCTAAAGAGAGAATACAAGCTGGTACAAATGCCACGTGTTCTGAGATTGAGGCTGTTAACACACTTTCAGGATAGAACTCCTTTGTAGATCTAGTGTTGGGGATAAAAAGCCTACTCTAGTGACAGTTCTTAAAGGATGGCTTACTTGGTGTCTGCAAACTGGCCTCAAAGTTTCCCTCTGCTCTTCTACCTGTCTGCACTGCCAGAGAAATGGAGTA